>NC_080704.1:127762101-128064355 GCF_030445035.2 Dasypus novemcinctus
AAACCATCAAAATACTAGAAGGAAATGTGGGTGATTTTTAAAAATTATTCCAGGATAAAAGAAAGACCTATGTCGTATGACATATAACCATAAAAGTAGAAATTGATTAATTTTACCATATAATTTAAATTTTTTTTAAAACTTAAATTTTAAAATACTGTACCACGAAAAGAAAACCATTATTGGGAAATCAAAAGACAGAATGGACAAAAGAGCAGCACACATCACAGAAAAACCTAGTGTCTTTAATATATAGCACTCCTGCAAATCAATTCAAATAAGACCAAAACCTAATTAAAATTAGGCAAAAGATAAGTATAAATATATAAATAGTGCACAAAAGGAACATGTAAGTGTATCTTAAGCATATGAAACATGTCCACTCTCACTCATTAGAAAAAATGCAAACTAAATCTAGTATGTAAATGTACAATCTATATCAGAAAAAGAAATCCTTTAAAACTTTATAACATTCTGCTGTAAAGGTGTAGGGAAATAGGCACTCCCATACATTAGCAGTGGAAGTAATCATTATTTTAACCTCAAAGGAGTCAATTTGGCAATTTATATCAAAACTAAAAAGCACCTATCATTTGACTCAGCAATTCCCCTTCTGGGGATTTATCCTATAGATATACTTCCACTTGTGCAAAAAGACTTTCTACAATGATATGCATTAGAACAATGTTTGCACCAGCAAAATACTTGGAAGTATCTAGATGTGCATCAACAAATTACGGTTATTTCATACAATGAATCAGGCATTTCCATATGTACTGATATGAACTACCTCCAAAATAATGTGAAATGAAATGAGTTAGGTGTACTGTTGTAGAATTTGAGAGAGGTTCAATTATTTGCGTATAGAAAGGCCAGGACTCAGGAATGATTTTGAGAAGGAAATATGGTTTATTGACGACCGGCCAGACTCGGGAGCTTTCTGTTGCAAACCCGAGCCCCGAACGAGATTTTCAAGTTCTTTTTATACAGGGTGGGGAGTCAAATGGTGCTTTTACCAAAGAAAACTACTTTCTTTGTTAGTTAAGTCTTTGCCTTGAGTACCAGGTAGGTTTTGAATTAACATATTGCCCACACCTCAGGTGAGCTTGAATTAGCATCTTGCCACATCCTGTCTGGATGCAACCTTAAATACACATTCAGTCTTACATCCTTTCTGAACATTCAAAGCCACTTAACTGGATTTCTAGAGACTAGGCACAGTTGGATATAGAATTAGATAATTTTGAATTTATGCACAGGCTATATTATATTTCTCATTCGAGGCCAAGTTCCTTTAAGTTTTGGCATCACCACTATCAGAGTTTCCCAGGACTGACTGGTATGTATATAGAGTTTGCATTGCTAAATTGCCTCCTGGGACTGGAGTCATTGCCATGGTCACCAAGGGGGGGGTGGACGACACGGGACACGGACTGCAGTCTCTTACCTTTCCACACCCACAAGTCAGGACAGACAGTGTAGGTTAAGGTTATCTCTGAAGAGACAAAGAGCCTCCCACCCATAGCCCACATCAGTACAAGAGTGTACATGGTGGTCTATTGTTCATATTGTATTAAAGTCTAGAATATTTCTGGGAAATAAACAAGAAATTGGCAGTAGTTATTGTCTCTGGGGAGGAGGAAAACTTTTTTGAGGATTTTCTAAACTTATTTATTTTTACCTTTTGGGTTCTGTACCACATGCATGTATTATTTTAAAAATTAATAATTGAATAATTAATAAAAATTAAATCACTAAAAAAAGGTAGCCATACAGGAGGATAATAGCTCAAAATACCCATGTCCTAACAAGCTCTGGATCAGTATGTGAAAGCTTAAGCCAACAGGTAGAGGGCAGGGCCACTGATACTTGGAATATAGGAAGAGAATGCTAAGCTGTCCTAGGTAACTTAAGAAAGTTAAGCAAAAACCATCTAAAAGCATTTGCAATTTAAGCCTACCTATATAAGAAATTTTTAACAAGGCTCATGAATTGAATAAAAATGGGAAAGTTATGGTACCATAAGAAGAAATGTGAAGAGATTACATAATACTAAAGTCACTGAGTAATTAGAGGAATTAGAGGTAACTCTGAGAAATCAGCTTCTCACCCCATTTAGCACAGACATACCCTTATTAGAAGCTCTAGTCCAACTCTTTGATCCAAGCTCTGTCTACAACCAATGGGCTCTCTTTGGAGATTATGGGAAGGCAAGACATGGAGAAATCTGTGATTTCCTTTTTCCCCAGGAAACAATTGAGAACACACACACATACATGTGTGCACATGCACACATGTAGAGAGAACTCAATAGGAAGTGTCTTTTTTTTTTTTTAGGAGGTACTGGAGATTGAACCCAGGACCTTGTACATGGGAAGCATGCACTCACTCACTGAGCTGTATCTGCTTCCCAGAAGTGTCTTACTTTTTCTGTTGCTTTTGCTTCTGCTCAACTGACCCCCCCCCCCCCCGCCCCGATGCCATGCTGATGGGTTAGCTGACCACAGCACTGCTTTTTAACCTTTGTTATTTGTGGTCTTCATTACTGTCTAACCCTCCTCAGCTTGACTATCTGTCCCACCCAGTCAGCCTCAGAAGCAAACCAGAAGGGAACTTAAAAAGGAAAACTGTAGTCGGTCATAACCCAGCTGGTGAGGTTGAGGACAGCAGGAAGGAGGTAGGAAAAACTGCTTAAACCTTCTAACTAAGCAAATTAAATGTTACTGAAAAAAAGAAAAGCAAAAAACAAAACCAAAAAAAAAAAATACATAAGTGTTACTGAAGACACAATGGCTTCCCTCATGTAAGTACTAAGAAGGCAACCAGAAACAGATATTGACACAGTAAACCCTAATGTAAATCATGGACTATAATTAATAGTACAATTATAATAATATTCTTCCAATTGTAACAAATGTACCACGCTAATGCAAGGTTTAGTAATAGGGTAATATATGGGAATTCTGTATTTTCTGCACGAATTTTCTGTAAACCTACAAAACTTACCTAGTAACATTTAAAAAGCAAAAAGAAAATTTACCAAGATGATCTGAATTCCACAAAAACAATAAAGACATTCCTTATGCTAGGCTGCTGAGAAGTTTTCTAGGCAAGGTATTGTTTGAAAGTACGAAAAGTACAGGTTAAGTCACAGGTCACTGGGAAATACCCAGAACACCCTCTGTGGCAAGTCCCACCTGCAAGCCACCATAAACTGTTTGAAAAAGCTGGCAATACTTCATTTGGCCTCAACAGAATAAGGACTAAGAGAAAGTGTTGCTGTGCATATTTCAAAAAATTTTTTTGGAATATTTATC
The DNA here is from genome assembly GCF_030445035.2 of Dasypus novemcinctus. Lineage (NCBI taxonomy): Eukaryota > Metazoa > Chordata > Mammalia > Cingulata > Dasypodidae > Dasypus > Dasypus novemcinctus. The sequence goes on from NC_080704.1 coordinate 127,765,419, forward strand.
CCATATTGTCTACATTTTACATTTTGATTATTATAGAGTTTCTACAATTATTTGCTTTTCAGTTTCTTCCTGAATGCTATCTGGGCAGAACTATGACACAATCAGTAGGAGCCTTGGCATTGACTCTCCTGACATCTAGTGGATGGACACTGAAGTAACTACATTATTTTCAAAGGCTCGGTTTTAGGTAAATTCATAGTACTCTTTCTCCTCTCCCCTCCCCTCGCCTCCCCTCTCCTCTCCTCTTCTCTGCATTTGTAAAGATGATCTAAGATCTTCAGATCATGTATCAAGGTAAAAAGTAAACTATATATCTCCCACTGATGGATCTGAGTTACATATATAATGGTCAGATTTGTACCCTTCAAATGGCCATGTTTTTCCATTTTTCCTTAGGATGGCCCCATACTTCCACTAGTTCACCTTTTACAAGCATCCTAGGTAGCAATGCCTAGCAATCAAAAGAATGAGTTCTGACTCTCAGCCTGGAAGCAGCAAGATGGCATCAGTTTAAATGTGCTCTCACCATCTCTTTCACAAAAAAATGACTGAGTGTGGGCAAGATCCTGCCCCAGTGAGCTGTTTTGGGAACACACAGAGGAGGAGGCTTCAGGGCATATATTTGGAGAAAGATGGACAAAGAGATAAATTGCTCTAGGCAAAACCCTAAATTTCTAGCCCCTGAGGCTGAAAACTGCTTGACAGCTAAGCCCCACCCTTAAGGCAAAAAGCCTCTGCAAGCCCTGACTCCAGCCAGCCACCCAGTGGGAGGGAACATTCACTGAGTATTGTCCAAGAGTGGGAGGGTTCTGGCAAAAGGTGGAGAGGGGAATTGGTTGCCTGGGGTTTGAGCTTTGGGGAGCATACCAGGTGGCTCCAGGTGGAATCAGAAAACAGGAAGAGGGGAGAGGCCAATCTGCTGAAGAAGCCTGATTTACCTAGCCAACCTGGGAGAGAGGAACCTGACCTGGGAGAGAGCGGATTCAGGCAAGCGACTAGTCCCAGGCCGAACACTATCAAAATTTCAACTCCCTTAAGGGAGGCAGGCAGTAGGTAGTGTTTTATAAGCTTCCAAGAGCCTAGTGTACCTGGGAGGAGGAGGTGGTATGGAAGGTCAAGAGACATTTTTCTGCTGTGAGTTCAGTCACCAGGGTTCCATTTGAGTTTCACAAGGGAACTCAACCTGACCTGGAGAGGTTAGGCGGGGGTCCCCTCACACAGGCTATTGTACCCTGCTGCCCTGGGAGAGAAAGCAATAAGAATAGAAAGGGGACAGGGACAGAATCCTAACCAGCAGAAATCTACCCAATTGCAAAGAGTCAAACCTGCCCAAGGGAAAGTGACTGGATAGCTTTCTGAAGAGCTAACTGGCCTAAAGAGAAAGTTTAGCTCAGTGGAGGAGTTTCCACCTTGAATATATGAGGTCCTAGTTTGGTTCCCAGCTCCTCGTAGAGCAGTGATGCACTGGGATATCAAACATCCAGCTGATACTTTAGGACAGGGAAAACACAGACATTATTTTTTGTATTAGCTTCTCTTGGATCTCTTACTTTTCCTTTAAAAAAAAGTTACTTTTTAAAAAAAATTTAACTTAGTTTACTTGCTAAAACCCACCATAAAACCTGCAAAGGGAAGGCTGCAGGGTAATTGATTGATGAACACCAGCATTCTGAGAAGCTCTACAGGGGTCTAAGAGGGAAGGCTGTTCTTCCTCAGTTTTTGTTTGACTGCTTATTTGTGTATTTGTTTGTTTGTTTTTGTTTTCTTGGGGTTTTTTTCCTCTTTCTTCCCCCACCCCCTTTTTTTAAATTAGAGAGTGCTGGCTTGTTTCTTGTTTGCTATGTTTCCTCTTCCTTGATTTCCCCTTTTCTGTGTATATCAATTTTGTCTACCAACACTATCTCTTTTCCTCCCTTCATCTTTTTATCTTCCGCTTTCTGTTGTCATAATTACATTCCACCTCTCTTTGTTTAGTCCTTAATTTTTCTGTTTTTCATGTCTGTATTATCTATTCTGTTTTCTTTCTTTTATTAACTTTTTTCCTTTTGTCCTTTCTTTTCTCTTTCCCACTCTCCTCATCATTCTGGCTTTTTAATTCATTCTACATATTTTTCTCTACTCAGTTTCCCATTTGATTGTAGGTACTCCACTTTATTACTCCTATTGCTCTATACTGCTTACATGAGCTGAATATTCATTTTCCTAGGTCTTATATGGTTCCTCTTCTAACTTTTACTATTATTATTACTATTATCCTTTTTCTTTTCATATCTATTTTACTTTCTCTGGCCCTAATCTTTTTTTTTTTTTTCAAAGGAACATAGAAATCGGCAAGGAAAGAGAACAAAAAAAAAACAAAGGGTCAAAGAGAAAACTTAACACACAAAAAACAGCAGCTAAATGAAACCCTAGAGTAAAGAGAGAAGCTAATCAACTGAATAGACCCATCAAGATAAAAACAGACCAGAGAGCAACAAAAAATGACCAACCATACCAAGAAACAGGAAGACATGGCCCAGTCCAGTCCAATAAACAACCTAAAAACCAGGAAGAGATACAGAACATTGAACAACTAATCAAAGCTGTCCTAACAAATATCATGGACCAACTTACTGAAGTGAAGGAAGAGATTAAGGATATTAAGAACACACTGGGAGAACACATTGAAGAAATTGTAAACATACTTAAAAAGATAATGGATATGATGGTGATGAATGGCACAATCCAAGAAATCAAAAATACATTGGGAGCATATAACAGCATATTTGAACAGTCAGAGAAGAGAATTAGTGAAATGGAAGACAGTACATCCGAAATCAAACAGATAGTAGAATAGATAAATAAAAAGACAGAAAAAATCCAGCAGGAACATAGGGCCTTGAACAACAACACAGAAGACACAAACATTTGCATTATACACATCCCAGAGGGAGAAGAAAAGAGAAAGGGGACAGAATGCATGTTGGAGGAAATAATGGCTGAAAACTTCCCAGCACTATTGAAGGAGATAGTGAACATGTCCAGGAAGCACAATGCACCCCAAACAGTATAAATCCCAAAAGGCCTCCTGTAAGACATACGCTTCTCAAACTATCCAATGCTCAAAAGACAGAGAGAAAATACTGAAGGCAGCAAGAGAAAAGAGAACCATCACATACAAGGGAAGCTCAATAGGATTAAGTGATGATTTCTCATCTGAAACCATAGAGGAGAGAAGACTGTGGTATGACATACTTAAGGTGCTAAGAGAAAAAACCTCCAAGAATACTTTTTTTTAAGGTTTATTTTATTTATTGGTCCCCCCAACTCCCCCCCCCCCACCCCAGCTGTCTCCTGTCTTGTATCTATTCACTGCCTGTTCTTCTTTGTCTACTTGCATTCTCAGCGGAACTGGAAATCTGTGTCTCTTTTTTGTTGCATCGTCTTGCTACATCAGTTCTCCATGTGTGTGCCACCACTCCTGGATGGGCTGTGATTTTTTTGCATGGGGCGGCTCTCCTTGCAGGGTACACTCTTTGCAAGTGGAGCTCCCCAATGCAGGGAACACTCCTGTGTGGTATGTCACTCCTTGCGTGCGACAACACTGCGGGTGAGCCAGCTCAACACATGGGTCAGGAGGCCCTGGGTTTGAACCCTGGTCCTCCTATATGGTAGGCAGATGCTCTATCAATTGAGCCATGTCCACTTCCATCAAGAATTCTTGATCTAGCAACCTAGCATTAAAAATGATGGAGATGGCCCACTGGATGGAACGTGGGAGCGTGTGGGCTATGGTGTGGACCACTGGCCGTGGGGTGCAGCGATGCCCAGAGATGTACTCACCAGATGCAATGGATGTGTCATGATGATGAGGGAGAGTGTTACTGTGGGGGAAGTGGTGGGGTGGGGGCAGTGGGGGTGAATGGGGACCTCATATTTTTTTAATGTAATATTTTTTTAAAAATGAATAAATAAAATAAAACTTTTTTTAAAAAGTAAAAAAAAAAATGATGGAGAGTTCAAAATATTCACAGATAAACAGAAATTAAGAGAGTATGCCATAAGAAACCTTCCCTTCAAGAAATACTAAATGGAGTTCTACAGGCTAAAAGGAAAAAAGACAGGAGAAAGAACTGCAGGAAAGTGTAAGAACAACTGAAAACACAAAAAGAGAAATAAAAACAACCTATGACATATATAAACCCAAAGAAAATATGGCTAATGTCTGTAATTCCTAGAGAGTAATAATACTGAATGTTAATGGATTAAACTCATCAGTCAAAAGACACAGACTGGCAGAACGGATAAGGAAATATGACCTATCTATATGCTGCCCACAAGAAAACCACCTTAGACCCAGGAATTCAAGGAGATTGAAAGTCAATGGCTGAAAAACAATCTTACAAGCAAACAGTAACCAAAAAAGGGCAGGAGTAGCTATACTAATATTGGACAAAATAGACTTTAAATGCAAAACTATTTTAAGAGACAAAGATGGACACTATTTACTAGTAAAAGGGGTAATCTTTCAACAAGAAAGAGTAAGCATAAATATTTATGCATAATCAAGGTACATCAAAATACATAAGGCAGAGGTGTATGGACATCGATTCGGAGAGACTGTGACAGAAGTAGTTCTTGCTAAAGGTAGAATTGCAGGTTTCTAGCACAGAGGTTGGAAGTTGTGGGGAAGCAGGACCCTTCCCACTGGGTCTGACGACCACAGTGTTTCCTGAAAACTGTCGGTTGTGCGGCAGCGTTCCCAGGCCCCTGTTCCCCAGATGCATGGTCCCCAGGTCTGTGTCCCCTGAGCCCCCATGGCCTGCGTTCCATAGGCTCACATATCCCGAGTCGGCAATATCCCGGACTTCCCTTTCCCAAGTCCAGCGCTCCCTGAGGTCTGGGATTACCCTAGTCCTCTGGTTTTGGACTGACTCCGTGAGTGGGAGGGATTTGGTAGGAGTTGCAGAGGGGCCAAACGAGTGCAGGTTCAATTTTCTAGTACCCCACACACACTTTTTTTTTTTAGCTTGGCGGAGCACACCATCTGGCTTGGGGAGAGGCTGGGAAGAAAGGAGAGACGAATCTGCTGAGAAAGCCCAATTTACCTAAACACCCTGGTATAGGAACCTTGGTGGGGGAGAAGGCGAAGTCAGAAAATCAACTAGCCTTCCTGTAGCACACCTAAGGGATAGGGAATGTAGGCATGCTTTCCAAGCTTCCAATAGCATATTTGGGGTTCCTGGTGAGGTGTGGGTGCTCGCTCTCTGGAAATTAAGAGTCAAAGTTTTCTGTGCTGAGCTGGTTCACCAAGGACTCACTTGAATTTCCTACCAGACCCTTCATGAATCATTCCTGCTGCCCTGGGAGAGAGGGAAATGAGGAAGGGAGAAAGGGGGAACATCAAACTCCTAAGCGTTTATTTTATTTAACTCCAAAGAGGATATCCCTTGCTTGAAACTTTGTCTGGTATTTTTGGTGGTTTGTTTTCTGGAGGATAGTTTGGCGGTTTCTCAAAAAACTAGTTATAGATTTGCCATATGACCCAGCAATTCCACTGCTGGGTATGTACCCCGTAGAACTGAAAATAAGGACAAAAACTGATATATGCACACCAATGTTCACAGCAATACTATTCACTCTTTCCAAAAGTTGGAATCAACCCAAATTCCCATCAACAGATGAATGGATAAATAAAATGTGGTATATATATACAATTGAATACTACTCAGCTATAAGAAGGAATACAGTACAAACACATGTGATAACATGGATGAATCTTGAGGACCTTATGTTGAGTGAAGCAATCCAGGCATTGAAGGACAAATACTACATGACCTCTCTGATATGAAATAAGTAAACCAAACTGTCTCAGAGAGCTAGAGATTGTATGATAGGCTTAAAGGAAGTTGGGGGTGAGGAAGGTTGTGAGCTGACACCTATATGGGTAAAATCTATGATAAGCTGGAGGTAAGTATTTGTACAGGGAAGGGATAAAATGGAGGCATAAGGATGCCTTTGGGTGGGGTTTGCAGGCTTGAGGTTGGCTAGGGATGGGAGGATGGGTCAGATGGGCCAAGTAATTGTGAGGAGGGTGGGGGGAACATATGAACATAGGAGATTGTCAGGTATATGGTTGAAACTATAATCTTGAGAAAACTCTTTAGAAAATATAATAAGGAAGGTTATTTGTTTAAGATGCTTAAGGGGGTGGGGGCATCTGACACAGGGCAGGCTTCTAGGGAGAGTGTGAGTGCTCATTTTGTCATTGTGGATCATATCATTGGGTGGAGACCCATACAATGAGAGAGATGGTATACCACAACTGCGGAGGACTGATGTTCTCAAACAGAGGGAATTGTATCTTATAAGAGAATTGGTGGCTCCCAATGGATTAGGTCAGTCGAGTATGTTAAGCCCTCAACATTGTTGCAAGTATCTCTGAATCTGGTCCTTCAAGTAATGAAGATTGATTTTCACTCTGGGCCCTAAGGGGAGGGGGAAAGAGGCATTGAATAGATGGAATCATTGTAACTGTGGGGCAATGGAAGTGTTCCACAAGATCATGCAAGGATGTATAGGACATGTTAAATTACATAAAAAATGTATAAAAGTCTATAGGCTAAAATGTAAACCATAATGTAAAGCATAAGATAACTACAAACTTAGAAAATTATATAGTCTGAAATATAAACCATAATGTAAACCCAAACAGAACCATGTTTGAAAATTATGTTTCAATATCTGTACATCAATTGCAGCAAATATAATATGAACATGTAAAATGATCATTGCTGGGGAAGGGACAAAGTGTTTGATGTTGGATATGTGGGAGTACCCTATATTGTACATGTGAATTACTGTGATCTAAAACTTTTGTGAAGACAAACTTAAAAGGAAAAAAAGAAAGGATATAGACACTGAGGAAGAAATGAAAGAAATTGCCTTGTGACTGTACATACAGGGCAACAACTACTGCAGTGATGACAGGCAAAATGCAAAAACAAAGCTTTTTCATTTTGTCCTTTTTTGACACCCCAATTTATTTTTTCTATATTTAATTTTTCTAAATTAGTATATCTTCTATATCTAACCTTTAAACCCATCACTATATTCCATTTTACTATTAAAAAAATTTGACCATATATTAGGCTTCATTTTTTAAGACGTTTTGGACCACAGAGAGGTTCAACTATGGCAGGGGAGGAACACTGGTATGGGGTGTTATTGATAGGGGGCACATGGTTGGAAGGGAATTCTCCAGGGCATGTATACAGGGTACATAAAAATGTTTAGATATTTTCATAGTGGTTACAGTTAAAAATGACAAGTGAGGGAGTGTTGAATTCCTATCCAGGGGAGCTCTATCATATTCCCCAATGGAACAGCAACAATCTCCCAAGTACAATGGCAAAGACCAATAAAGAAGGATGGTCCAACAATGAGCCCTTGATGCTGATAACTGTGCTTATGAACCTCATGTGCCTAAAATATGAACTAGGCCTAGAGCTGCAGGGTGCCTAAGAGTTACCTCCTGAGAGCCTCCATGTTACTCAAATGTGGCCACTGTCTAAGCCAAACTCAGCATGTAAATGCATTACCTTCCCCCCAGCATAGGACATTACTCCTGGGGATGAGCTTCCCTGGTGCTGAGGGATTACTACCAAGCACCCGTTGATGATGTAAGTAGAAAAAGACCTTGAATAAAAGGGTCAACTCAGACTAGCAGGATATCTCAGCCTACATGTAATATCAGGTGTTAAAAACTGCTTTTTGACCTTGAATAAAAGGGGGAAATGGAAAGGACAAATGAGTTTATATGGCTATGAGTCTCCAAAAAAGAGTTGGGAGGTCATCAGATGGGTCACACTTACACATGCCTCAGCAGGGTCCCAGAGAAAACAGAAGACTTCAAGTGTTGGAGAGGATGCAGAGGAACATGAACCTTCATCCACTGCTGGTAGGAATGTAGAATGGTGCAGTCATTGTGGAGGACAGTTTTTCAGTTCCTCAAAAAACTAATTATAGATCTACCATATGACCCAGCAATTCCACTGTTGTGTATATAACCTGAAGAATTGAAAGCAAGGACACAAAGAGATACATGCACACCAATGTGCAAAGTGGCATTATTCACTATTGACAGAAGTTGGAATCAACTCATATGCCCATCAATTGATGAATGGATAAACAAAATATGGTATATACATACAATGGAATATTACTCAACTGAAAGAAGGAATACAGTACTAACACTCAGGATAACATGGATGAATCTCAAGGCCCTTATGTTGAGTGAAGCAAACCAGGCATTGACAAATATTACATGACCTCTCTAACATGAATTAAGCAAACTGAGCTGACTTACAGAGCTAGAGTCTGGAAGACGGGTTTACAGGAAATAGAAAGGGAGAAGAAGGTTGTGAGCCAACACCCATATATGGGAAATTTACGATAAGGTGGGAATGAATAGTTGTGCAGGGAAGGGATATAAGGGATATAAGGGATACTATTGGGTTGGGTGGTGCAAGCCTGACAGAGGCGTAAGGTGGGAAGGATGGGTTGGACTGTCCATGGAACTTGGAGGAGGGTTGAGGGAGGGAGCAGGTGATAACTGGGGATTGGCGGGTACATGGTGGAAACTACAATGTTGAGAAACCTATTTTGACAATATGACATGGAAGAGTTACTTGTTTAGTGTGTTGGATGGGGGGTATTTGGGACTGGGTGTACCTGGGGCAGTCTTCTAGAGAAAGTATGAGTGATCATTTTACCATAGTGTGTTGTATCAGTGGGCGGAGACCCACATAATGAGTGGGAAGGTGTTCGACTTCCATACTGGGGAGGCCAGATACGGTCTCAAACAGAGGGGAGAGTGCATCTCTGGAGAATGGGTGGTTCCAAATAGGGGAGGACAGGCTAGTATGTCATGCCCTCAGTGTCGTTGCAAATATCTATGAATCTTGTCTTTCAAGGAGTGAAGCCTGGTGGTCACCATGGGCCCTGAGGTGAGGTGGAGGGAGGAATAGAATAAATGGAAGAAGGGGTATTTAGGAGCAATGGAAGTGTTCTGCATGATTGTGCAGTGATGGATACAGGCCATGTTAAATTTCATCCAAAATTTATAAAAGTGTATAGTCTAAAATGTGAAACATAATGTAAACTATTAACCATGGTTTGTAGCTACATTTCAATATTTGTACATCAGTCATAACAAATGTACCGTCAACATGTAAAATGGTTATCAGTAGGGAAGGGGGAAAAGGGGAGGCTGTTGGGTATATGGGAGTTCCCTATATTCTGTATGTGATTTTGCTGTGACCTAAAACTTGTATGAAGACAGAATGAAAAAAGCAACACACTGGGGAAGATATGGAAGAAAATGCCACTGTACATACAGGACAACAGACATTACAGTGATGAAAGGCAAAACATCAAAAAGAATTTTTAATATTTTTCATTTTTAGTACCCCAATTTTTTTACTTTATTTTAATTTTAGTTTTTCTCAATTATTATGAATTATATTTCTTATGTTTAAACCTATCATTATTATTTCATTTTCCTATTAATTGATTTTGGTAATATTCTTGTCTTCATTTTTTAAGAAGTTTTAGATCACAGATGGGTTACAACTGTTGCAGGGGAGGATTGTTGGTGTGGGGTGTCAGTGATGGGGAATATATGAGAGGAAGCTCACCTGGGCATGCATATTAGGCATATAAATATGTTCAAATGTTCAGGGGCCTTACCACAGTGGGTAGAGATTCACACAACTGAAAGAATATTGAATTTCCATCCTGGGTAGCTGTGTCACATTCTGTAATGGAACAGCAAAAATTCCCCAAGTGAAGGGGCAATGATTAGTGAAGAAGGATGGCCCATTGATGGGCCCTGAATATTGATGACTATGCTTATGAGCCTTTTGTCCTTTTTTTTTTAAAATTAAGTTGTCTTTTTTTTAAGGTACATAGATCACAAAAACTGTTACATTAAAAAATATGAAATTCCCACATGCCCACACCCCATTGCAACTTAGCCTGGTGTTGTAGGGTGCCTCCTGAGAGCCCCCATGTTGCTCAAATGTGGCCTCTCTCCAAGCCAAACTCAGCATATAAATGCATTACCTTCCCCCCAGTGTGCGACATGACTCTCAGGGATGAGCCTCCCTGGCACTGAGGGATTATTACCAAGCACTGGCTGGTGTTGCAACTGGAAAAAGACCTTGAATAAAAGGGGGAAATGGTAAAGACAAATGAGTTTATATGGCTAAGAGACTTCAAAGTGAGACGGGAGTTCATCAGAGAGGTAACACTTATACACATCTCAGCAGGATCTCATAGACAGCCAAAGTAGACACTACCCCAAATAGTGGGGCTCCTGAGAGTTCCAGAGACAACCAGGTCCCATAGTCATGGCAGATAGCTCTGGAGTTTGATGCCTTGACAGTGGGCCCTACTTTAGAGTTTGTGCTCCTGAGTGTAACAAAGTTGGACAAGGATATGACTTCTCTACACATGCTTCTTCTGCCCCTTTTATCTGAACCTGTAGTTGGTGCTGGAGTTGGTAGGTGTACATCCAAGAGACTTGAATCTCTGGGCTCTCCATGTGCCAGCTGGACCCTGAGTCTCAGCGGAGTTGCAACACCTCCTCTCCAGTTCATTGGACTTGCCCAGGACAACTAACAAGGAGGTAAGGATGGACAACCACCACACCAAGGAACTGAGAGAGTCTACAACTGCAAGCAAGAGAGTCCCATCCATCAGCCATATTGGATCAAAGGCCCCTCTCAATTACAGGTGGAGTGGGCAACACCATCCCAGAATCATCAGTTCTGGGGAATAAAATATGGACTAGAGTGGACTCACTGGTATTCTACTATAAACTTATTGTGATTCTAGCAATGGAAGAAATTATATCATTAATGTGGAGACAGTGGTCACTGGAGGTGCTGAAGTCAGACAGAGGGAAAAGAGGTATAATATGGGGGCACTAACAGGATTTGGAATTTTCCTGAATGACATTGCAATGACAGATACTGGCTACTACATATCCTGACATAACCTACAGAATTGGGTGGGAGAGAGTGTAAACTACAATGTAAACTATAGTCCATGCATAGTGGCAATGCTCCAAAATGTGTAATCAATTTCAATGAATGCACTAATGAAACACTAATGAAAGAAGTTGTTAGTGTGGGGAAAAGTGGGACGTGTTGGGAGTGGGGCATAAGGGAATCCCTTATTTTTTTTATGTAACATGTTATGTAATCTAAGTATTACTCTTCTATGACTGCTGTAACAAAGCACCACAACCTTAGTGGCTTAAAATAACATCTTTGTTGTCTTACAGTTCTGGAGGTCAGAAACCCAACTCTGGTCTCAGTGATCTAACAGCAAGTGTCAGCAAGGCTGCATTCCTTCTAGAGGCTCAAAGGAAGAATCTAATTCCTTGTCCTTTCCAGCTTCTAGAGGCAACCTGTATTCCTGAATTCATGGCCACATTACTCCATCTTCATATTTCAGAATGCATATTTTAATCAGTGACCCTACTTTCAATGGCATGATAACATTTGCTTGTCTTGGATCAATACCCAGCTTACAGTGATCAACTAAATTATAACAGATTTTCTTGGGTGGGGGAGGGACGAGGACAATACTCTGTCCCTAGAACACATATTCTGTTCTTGGTAGTTTTTTTATAGAGAGAGCATTATCATGAAATCTCACTCCTATTTCTAAATCTTTACTTAACTGGGTGCTTAGATGGAGTAGACAATAGCCTAACTGTCAGGACGAAGATACCCAGAGAACTGCTACCTATTTCCCAATCCCTCCCCCAATTATTGTTTGATGCATGACTTCAGGGAAAAAAAGGCAGAAGGAGTCATTTATTCTACAAACAGAGATAACACTTAATATGAAAATAATCTTGGAAAAAAGAGCATATTGAGCCTTAATATAAATAAGAAAATAACCTATACAGGATCCTTTCAAGCAATCACGTTTCAGTAAGCCAGAAAAAGGCTGCCTTATCAAAATATGAGTGCCTGAAAGATTGAGGGGGAGAAGCCAGGAATACCCAATAGCCTCCTTCACAAAGGTGCTGGCGGCTGACCCAGTGTGAGGAAAATGGTGTTTTTTAGTATCTTAAGGAACGCTGACACAAATAATAAAAAGAAAAATCTTTTTGCTCCAGAGATGGTGACTTCTGGAGAAAAAGGTCTTGTGAAAAGGTATTTACTTACTTCTCAAGGAAATCCCTTTCACAAGACTACATCCACTCAACCCTGTATTTCTGCACCTTTTCAGCAAAGCAGCACTAGAGATAAAAATAATAATAATAATGTTCTCTTCAACCAAAGGGGAGAGAAGTGTGGGCTAGACTCATACAAGGAGACCAGAGTGCCCACATTGAAACAGCCAGAATTTGCTGCAAAGTTGGAAAATGGCAATCAGAAAGACCAAGTTACTGCTCCCATTGTAAAAAAAAGTGAACATCTGCAGGACAGGGGGCTCTCATTTAATAGGGCTTTTGGCAAAGCCTAATATAAACCAAAGCTGTCACCCTGCTGAAGCAAAGTCAACATGGAAGTGAGGAGGAGAGAGGCATTTCACTCTTTCCTTTTCACACCTTTTAGTAAATAAGTTTGACAATGGCCTGAAAAGCAATATTCCTTGCCCAAGGCCTAACACCTATACCAAGAAATCTTTAGGCACCCCAAGGGAGAAACGTCCTTTTTGTATGGAGTCCAAAAGGTTTTGAAACCCTTTTAGGGCATAAGTTCTGGGATGGTATAAATGGGAGAAATTGTGGTTTCAAGATAGCCAACTCTTATAGACCAGCAGTCAGGCCCATTGCTATGAAATAAAAGCAATATGGATTTAGTCTGTACTTTTCCTCTTCATGACATTCATTATTTAGCAAACGACTACCAACAACTCTACAGTCCAGGAACAGGGCCCAGTCTCTAGGTGATAAAGGAGAACCAATACCTATCAAGGAACAAACACTCATCCACAAATACAGTAAAAAGTTGTAAGCACCATAAAAGTGGTATGAACAATGTGCAACACAAGGCCACACAAAGCAGAAACATGTTCTACCTTGAGAAGGAAGAGAGAAGAGTTTCAGGAGGGGAGCTTAACTCACCAGGAGGTTGCTTTTGAACCAGGCCTTTGAAGGGTGAGAGTATTCTGTGTGAACATGGTTTGTTGCCTTTTGTCATTTTACCTGCTTACTTCAGTGAATGTAGAACTGATCAACCCCATTATCTGGACTGCTCGGGACACACACATGTGTAGAACATTGAGGTCGCCTCCTCTTAATCTGTTCCCACCTACTGTCTGCATCTTCCCTGGCTCTCCCACCTTCCCACACCTCTCCTATCTATTGCTTCATGCTTAAAATCACCTGTTGAAACAGGATTCTTTGGTACATTAGGATGATACATGGTGCAGGTCCATTATGACAATCCTTAACACTCCCCTATGACAAGATATTGGTCTTACATTAAACTTCCTAAGGCTGAAGATAAGATTATACTCTGAGTCCAAATTGTTTTTCTTTTTTTTTATTTTTTTTGTTACATTAAGAAAATATGAGGTCCCCATATAACCCCCCACCTCCCTCACCCCACTCCTCCCATACCAACAACCTCCTCCAACATCATGGGACATTCATTGCACTTGGTGAATACATCTCTGAGCACTGCTGCACCTCATGGCCAATGGTCCACACCATAGCCCACTCTCCCACAGTCCACCCAGTGGGCCATGGGAGGACATACAATGTCCAGTAACTGTCCCTGCAGTACCACTCAGGACAACTCCAAGTCCTGAAAACGCCCCCACATCATATCTCTTTCTACCACATCAACTACCATGGCCATTTTCTCCATCTCAATGCTACATTTACTTCCATTACAAATCACAATAGTTCCAGAATAGAATATCAGTAAGTCCACTCTAATCCATACTCTATTCCTCAAGTCTGTGGACCCTGGGATGGTTATGTCCACCTCTGTACTGAGAGGGTGCTTAGATTCCACTTGGATGATGGAGGCAATACTCCTGTTTGCAGTTGTAGGCACTCTTGGCTCCCTGGTGTGGTGGTTGACTTTCTTCACCTCCTTGTTAGTTGGCTGAGGTAAGTCCAATAAACCAGAGTGTAGGAGTTGCAAGTCTGTTGAGGCTCAGGGCCTGGCTATCACATGGTCAGTCCAGAGATTCAGGTCTCCTGAGTATACACTACACTCCAGTGCTAACCACAGGTCCAATAAAAGTGCCAAATCCAAATTTAAAGCAGCAGTGACAACCCCTCAGTAAAGAATGCCAGAAAGAAAGGAGAGAGAGAGAGAGAAACCCTTGCTCCATTCTAAAAATAGAAGCCTATAAATATTAAGCAAGAATAAAAATACCCTTCTTTAATATGGGATGCCCAAGTCAAGAGTAATAATCAAAGAAAGTGTCAAATACATCTGATAAATGCTTAAGTAAACAGCACTTCATCCAACAAAAGATCTGACTGGTTGGTTGATTTACTATTTATAACCCCATTTGCTTCTCAATTTGATAAAACATATTTTTAAAAATTGATGCAATGTATAGCAATAAATATAGTAAAAAATGGGATACATGGACCCAGAATGTATAAAACAAATATTCAACATATATCAAATTCTAATAATGTGGAGGCGTTTTCAGGACTTGGAGTTGTCCTGGGTGGTACTACAGGGACAGTTACTGGACATTGTATGTCCTCCCATGGTCCACTGGGTGGACTGGGGGAGAGTGTAAACTATAATGTGGACCATTGACCATGTGGAGCAGCAGTGCTCAGAGATGTGTTTGCCAGGTGCAGAGGGTATCCCATGATGATGGAGGAGGTTATTGTTATGGGAGGAGTGGGGTGAGGGGGGTGGAGGGTATATGTAGACCTCATTTTTTTTTAATGTAACATTAAAAAAAATAAAGACAAAAAAATTTTTAAATTTAAAAAAATAAAAAATAACCTGAAAAAAAATGTTCTAATAGAGGTAGGATAAAAGAATCAATCAAAACCTAAAGATTACATAATTACTGTAACTGCACATTCAGTTGAGTTCTGAGCATCCTTTAAACATTTTTTTAAAATCCATAGCTCTTGCTGTCTCAACAACACCAAGTATTCCATAAAAACAAATTTTTTTTCCAACACTAAATTTGAGATGGCATTTCTCCTAAAGAGTTCTTAGTTTAAAAAACATAAGGGGGCACAACTCCAAGTCCAGAAAATGATATTGCAGGGTCAGATGCTGGACATTATATACTCTGACAACACACTGAATGGACTGGGGGAGAGTGTAAACTATAATGTAAACTATAATCCATACAGTGCACCAGTGCTCTGAAATGGATTCACCAAATGCAATGAATGTGCCACAATGATGAAAGAGGTTGTTGATGTGGGAGGAGTGTGGGGGTGGTGAGGGGTATATGGGAACCTCTAATATTTTTTAATGTAACATTTTTTGTGATCTATGTATCTTTTTAAAAAGGCAATTAAAAAATAAATATAAAAAGATATATTAATAGTATTAAATTTTTTTTATATTTATTTAAAAGCCAGTTAAATCTATAATTTGAATAAATTGACTCAGAAAAAGAAAACATAGGGGGAATGCAACTATGGACTAAAGAAGACTTATTATTCTAGCAAGGGAAGAACTTGTATTATTGATATAAAGGCAGAGGCCACCAGAGGTTCTGAGAGGAGGGAGAGAGAAGAATAGGTGTAACATTGAGCATTTTTGGGACATTGAAATTGTCCTGTATGACATTGCAATGACGGATACAGACCATTATACATTTTGTCAAAATCTATAAAATTGTGTGGGGCAGAGTATAGACTATAATGTAAACTATAGACCACGGTTAGTAGCAGTGTTCAATATGTGTTCATCAATTGTAACAAATGTACCACACTAATGAAAGATGTTGTTAATGGGGGAAAATGGAGGGCAAGGGTAGGGTATACAGGAATCCCCTATATATTTTTTTTTACTTTTTTATTTTTTAAAGAAATTTAGATTACATAAATGTCACACAAAAAATATAGAAGATTCCCATATGCCCTGCTCCCTAGCCCTCCCACGTTTTCCCACATTAACATCCTTCATTAGTGTGGTACATTTCCCACAATCGATGAACACATCTTACAGCATTGCCACAAAATGTGGATTATAGTTTATATTCTAGTTAACACTTTCTCCTGCACATTTTTGCAAGTTTTTACAAGATATACAATGACTTGTATCTGACATTGCAATGTCATGTAGGATAATTCCCAAGTCCTGAAAACATCCCCAAATTGCACCTATTCTTCCCTCTCCCTCCCCTCAGAACCTCCAGTAGCCACTGCCTCCAAATCCATGACAAAAGTTCTTCCATTGCTAGAATCACAATAAATCTATACTAGAATACCAGTAAGTCTACTCTAGTCCATCATTCATTCCCCAATCCTGAGGATTCTGGGATGGTGATGCCCACTCCACTTCTAATTGAGAGGGGGCTTAGATCCTATGGGGCATACAGATGGGACTTTCTTGCTTGCAGTTGCAGACTCTCTCTGTTCCTTGGGATGGTTACTGTCAATCACAATCTCCTTGTTGCCCTGGGTAAGTCCAATGACTGTAGAGTAGGTGTTGCAAGTCTGTTGAGATTCAGGGCCCAACTGACACATGGACAGCCCAGAAAGTTAACTTTTGATGTAACATTTATGTACTCTTAAGCTTTTTTTAAATTAAAAAATTAAAATTTAAAAAGACAGTGTATATTGTAATGGATAACATTTTCAACAAATGGTTCTCTGAAAGATGCAAAATCACTTTATGTGGACATTTCTTGTAACATCTCTCAATAAATGTCACAGATGCTATGTCCCATCATATTCCAAGAACTATATGCTTAACATCATAGTGGATGTTGGTCAAATATAGTCAACTATTCTTTAATAAAGCTGGCTAGACGTCATTTCACTATAGAGTTCTCTGGCAAGTGCCCTAAACACAGTATTTGGGAGATGGCGTCAGTAGGCTTTATGTAACAGAAAGGCAGGGGCCAGGATGATGAAAATCAAGCAACATGATATGCATTTTCTCACCAGTACAACCAATTCTTTTGTGTGCGTGTATTTTTTACTTTTTTAACAAGAGCAGCAATTCTGCTCAAAAGGTTAAGAGAAACTGGTACTTCCAGGGTAAGACTGTGTGCCCCATGACTCTATTCTCTAGAACTTTCTTACTTCTTTCTTCCATCAAATATTGCTTGTCCCATTTCTGTCCATGCAATTCTGCTTACTAACAGTTATCCTGCAAAAATACTTTAAGAATTATCCTGCAAAAATATTTTAAGTTCTCTAATAAATAGTCAAAGAAGAAACACGTGACTATTAATCAGTATCTCTATAAAGCATAGTCCAATGTATTACCACTAAGTAAAAACTAGTATCAGTGTTATGTGCATGAGCCTGGTAGGGCCAGGGAAGCACCAGCTGCTGCACAGGGAGGAGGCTAGGCCACAGCTTGAAGGAGGCTCTGACCTCTCTGAACCTTTGTCTGGCAGAACCAGTGTGAGTCAAAGATACAATCCTTCTCTACCATCCTGATAATCAAAAGTTTTTGGCCGGACCTTTGAGTGCACACCAATACAGTGCAGAGTTAAACAAAAAGCACAGACCATGGTGCTGAAACAGATTAACAAGGAACTTAGTGATTTGACCCATGACACCCCAGCACAATTTTCTGCAGGTCCAGTTGGGAAGGATGTGCTCCATCAGCAAGCTGCAATTATGGGACCCAATGACAACCCATATCAAGGCGATGTATTCTTTTTGACAATTCATTTTCCTACACTCCACCCATTCAAGCCACCTAAGGTTGCATTTACAACAAGAATTTATCATCAAAATATTAACAGTAGTGGCAGCATTTGTCTCCATATTCTAAGATCACCATGGTCTCCTGCTTTAACTATTTCTAAAGTTGTTTAATCTATTTGTTCATTTCTATATGATCTGAACCCAGACAACTCTAGTGTCAGAGATTGCATGGATCTATAAAACAGACAGAGATGAGTACAACAGAATATCTTGGGAATGGACTCAGAAGTATGCCATGTGATATACCTTAAAGTCAGAATAACCTGCATTATAGCTGGAATAAACTTTAAATTACTGTTTTTAAAAAACTAATATCAATATCCTAATCCCCAAAGTAAGAAAAACCAGGGGAATCTTAAGGCCAACATTACCTGCTTTAGCAATATATAGCTACCCTGACCTTGAAAAGTGACTAGACTACAAGGTTTCCTGTCAAGCAGTGTTCCCTGTCATTGGAAGTAGAGTACAGAGTGTCAATAGCACTGTTACAACACACATGGTACAGAGTTGGTAAGTCTAAGTCTCTTCAGTGAAGGAAACTTGATAATGATTCTGTTGACTCATATCTCCAGACCCCATTACTGTGTCTTATCTTGCCGTTCAGTTCTTCCAAAAGGAAGGTACAGTTGGATCCATTCTTCACACCACAGACCAGGAAAAATTCCAAATGGATCAGAGATTTCAATGTAAAAATTAAAACCATTTGTTAAAAATGAACTCTTTCTTACCCCCTTAACCCTGTGTTGTAACTTTAACTTTTTAACTTCTTTATCTAATAAAGGCAACTAAAGTTAGGTTACTAGCAAGATGGATAAATGTGCCTTATTAAAAATTGTAATTCATAATTACAAAGTATATTGGAGTTGTCCTGGGCGGTGTTTCAGGGACAGTTACTGGACGTTGCATGTCATCCCATGGCCCATTGGGTGGAATGTGGGAGAGTGTGGGCTATGATGTGGACCATTGACCATGAGGTGCAGCGGTGCTCAGAGATGTATTCACCGAATGCAATGAATGTCTCATGATGATGGAGGAGATTGTTGTTATGGGGGGAGGAGTGGGGTGAGGGGGGTGGGGAGTATATGGGGACCTCATGTTTTTTGAATGTAATATTAAAAAACAAATAAAGACCAAAAAATAAAAATAAATAATGACAAAGTATATTTGGAGGAACAAACAAGCAAGAACAGGAAAGAAAACACTCAAAAATAAAAGCCCAGAGGAGGGGCACTAGACCCACCTGATAGTAAAATATACCATAAAGCCTCTATAATGAAAAAAGAATTATAAAACAGACCAATAACACAGAAAAGAAAATCCAAAAATGGACTTAATTACATATGCTGGTTTAGTAAGCAATAAAGATAGCACTATAGATCAGTGAGGAAAAGATAGGCTTCTTAATAAAAGCTATTGCAATTAACTAGATAACCATAGGGGAAAAAACCAAATTGGATCCATTCCCCAAACCATAAAAGGATAAATTCCAACTAGATCATAAATTTAAATGTTAAAAAGAAATGAAACAGTACCAGCCCTTGAAGAAAATATGGGTGAATTCCTCTATAAACTGGAAGGAAAACTCCCAACTATGACTCAAAATCCAAAAGCACAAATAGAAAAGATAGGTAAATTTCATTATATAAAATTTTTTAAAAAATTTTTGTCATGTCAAAAACACCATAAGTTAAAAATGTAAGATAGAAGACTAAGTAATATCCTGCCCTGAATTTGAACTAAAGTGTTTATTTGAATCTTATCTTTTAAAAAACATCTCCTAGCTTTGTCCAATGAAAAGTTATAGAAATAATGTCCAGCTTATTAGTAATGAGCATTTCAACTGCCCCAATCTTGGTTTCTAAATAACATTTCCCACTAAAAGGGAACCAGGGCTTCTTAGAGAAATTAGTGATTCCAGGTTGGGGGTAGGAAATGTTTAAGAGTGGAACATCTTATCATACCAAGAATGAAGGAAGCTATGAAAAGACTGCTAGGATTGTGCCAAAAGGACTCAGAAGCCAGATTTGAAAAGGCCTCCAGCAGTCAAAGATGGGATGTTTCAATATCAATAAAAGTATGCTTCAATATCAATAAAAGTATTAGCTGACATGGATTAAAACTCATCAAATATGTTTAAATCCATGAGTTCATAATGATGCTATAGGAAAAAAATGGTTACTGGTAGAGAATGCTAGTAGACCAACTCATTATTTTGAAACATGGTAAATAAGAACTCAAGCATATATCCTGCTTTTCCTATATACTTTGTGACTCAGGGTAAATAAATAGTAGATACAAGGATTTTTTACTCTTTACAGAAGTATTCCAGCTAATAAATGAAGAAGGGATGACAGAATATCACTATTTTGCAACCCTTCATTAGTTTATATATCTAGTCATTGATCATCAAGGGCAGCTAATACTCTAAAAGAGAGACAACAGATTTTGCGTGCTTCCTAATAGAAAACCAGCAGATCACACATTGGAAAACTCAAGACAAATGATGCCATTTCTTTGACAAATAAATTGTAGTAAAGTAATTCTTCAACAAATAAATTACAATAAATAAAGAGATGGGGAGAGAACCCATAGATTAAAAGAATTGAGACATAGGAAACAATCACAATGTGCAAGCCTGTTTGGGATCCTGAGTCAAACAAGCAAACTATGGATAAAATGACATTGATGAGATAATGGAAATATGAACAATGACTAGATGTTTGGTTATATTAAGAAGCAATTCCACTTTTAGGTGCAACAGCAGTATTGTGATTTACTTTATAAGTGTCCTTATCTTTCAGATATACATACTGAAATAGAACTAATAACATTTATTTTGGGAAGCGGACTTGGCCCAGTGGTTAGGGTGTCCGTCTACCACATGGGAGGTCCGCGGTTCAAACCCCGGGCCTCCTTGACCCGTGTGGAGCTGGCCCATGCACAGTGTTGATGCCCACAAGGAGTGCCATGCCACGCAGGGGTGCCCCCGTGCAGGGGATCCCCACACGCAAGGAATGCACCCCGTAAGGAGAGCCGCCCAGTGCGAAAGAAAGTGCAGCCTGCCCAGGAATGGTGCCACACACATGGAGAGCTGACACAACAAGATGACTCAACAAAAAGAAACACAGATTCCCGTGCCGCTGACAACAACAGAAGCGGACAAAGAACACGCAGCAAATAGACACAGAGAACAGACAACTGGGGCGGGCAGAGAAGGGGAGAGAAACAAATAAATAAATCTTTTTAAAACAAAACAAAACATTTATTTCATCAATTTTAATTCATATGTAATATTTATGTAATGTTAACATTTATGCAATATGTTATACATTTATGTAATATGCAAAAAAAATTTAAGTATATTAAAAAATTAAAATAAAGCTGATAGCACTCAAGTGACATTTTCAGGATACTTACCACTTAAATAGAATATTTTTAATGAATATCATGCAATTTGGGGTATTAAGGAGATGAAAAAAAAAGGAATCCAAAAGTTAAAAAAAATATTTTGTCTCAAAACAATATAGATGGAGATAAATGGGTAAGGGTGGAGTTGAAACAAGATTGGCCATTATATTAGTTAGCCAAAGGGGTGCTTATGCAAAATACCAGAAATGTGTTGGGTGTTATAAAGGGTATTTATTTGGGGTAGGAGCTTACAGATACCAGGCCATAAACCAAAAGTTACTTCCCTCACAAAAGTCTATTTGGAGCAAGATGGCTGCTGACGTCTGCGAGAGTTCAGGCTTCCTGGGCTCCTACTTTCCTGGGGCTTGCTTTTCTCTGGGTTCAAGGTTCCTTTCTTCCAGGGGCTTGCTTCTCTTTCCTCTGCGTGCTGACTTCTTGGGGCTCCAGCATAAGTCTTCAGCATCAAACTCCAACATCAGTAAACCCCCGCATCTAAAGCTCCAACTCTGTCCTTTGCCATGCCTTTTATCTGTGAGTCCCCACCCACCAAGGGGTTGAGACTCAATGCCTTAATGACATCAGCCAATTAAAGCCCTAATCATAACTCAATCATGCCCAGGTACAGACCAGATTACAAACATAATCCAATATCTATTTTTGGAATTCATAACCATATCAAACTGCTACAGCCATGAACTGATAATTCTTAAAGCTGAGTTATGGGTGCATGTGGGCTCGTTATACTAGCAGGGGTGTGCTGAATCTGGATCACACTGGCTCGCTAAATTTCCAGGAGTTTTACACACTATCTGACCTCTCATTGGTCGCCTGAAATAAATCATACCCCCTGATCTGGTTCTTAAACATATACCAGCAAATCATTGCTATCCTTTCTACATTTGTACGTGTTTTAAAATTTCAATAATAGAAGTTTAAAAAGAAATTTTTTAAAAAGACTGGAACTCAGGGAATAAAATGCACTAAAAGCATAAACAAATTGTGTTACAAGTGGGATTTTTATTACTATTATTTAAACCCATTTGTTTTTTATAAAGAAATAATCTTTTCAACACTTAAGTGTCCTTTTCATCTAGAAATAGAAGCAACTAAAGCTAAACGAAATTTTCTAGGTGAATGTTACTTTTTGCAAAATAAATGTAATTGGCGTACATTTATCAAATAGCCATTCCTCACTCTAGCACATAAATTGATGAAAGGAAAATATACTTTCTCTCAGTCATTTCCAAGCACATTTGTTTGTATTCTCTATGATGTGTACAGGAACAAACACTTAAATGGGACTCCTTATGTCTCCTTTGATTGTGAACACTGAATTGTAATTAAGATGCGTACACTAGTTCCAATATTTGTCTTGTCTCAGTATTTGAATGGGTGTAAATTCAGTTACTTCTCAGTTTCAAAGTAATTGTCATGATTAGACTTCAAGTGTCCCTTTTAGCCTTTGCATTTTAAACGGTTTTATCTCAGTGGAGATTAGCGTAAAATTGGTAGTGAGTAGCAGGGTTGAAATATGGTTATTCTGGGGAAGCGGACTTGGCCCAGTGGCTAGGGAGTCCGTCTACCACATGGGAGGTCCGCGGTTCAAGCCCCGGGCCTCCTTGACCCGTGTGGAGCTGGCCCACGTGCAGTGGTGATGCGTGCAAGGAGTGCCGTGCCACGCAGGGGTGTCCCCCGCATAGGGGAGCCCCACGCACAAAGAGTGCGCCCCGTAAGGAGAACTGCCCAGGGCAAAAGAAAGTGCAGCCTGCCCAGGAATGGTGCTGCCCACACGGAGAGCTGACACAAGATGACGCAACAAAAAGAAACACAGATTCCCATGCCACTGACAATAACAGGAGAGGACAAAGAAGAAGACGCAGCAAATAAACACAGTGAATAGACAACCAAGGTGGTGGGGGAAGGGGAGAGAAATAAAATAAATAAATAAATCTTAAAAAATTTTTTTTAAAGAAATATGATCATTCTTTTTCATCTAATGCATTATAGCAGAGGAAAATAAAACAATTGTTACTGGGTAAATGGGAAATCAGATGGAAGAGATTTAGAGTACCTGTGCACTGTGTTTCAATAGTTTGAGTACCAGATGTATGCTTCAGAATTATGAACATTCGTTTCCATGGAGAGTCTTTTCCGAGGCTGCCTTTGTTTATATGACTTGGCTCCACACTTGTTAATTTTCTATAAATTTAGGTAATAAGATTCTAGAAACCACACTGGTTTGGTTTTCTTAGTCTTGCATCCCTTCAATACCTATGCATGCCAATCACATGTAGGCCTAGAGAGCTCACGGAATTGGTATGAAAATTCTTTCCTTCAAAAAATTTTTTTTCTTAGATTAACTTGAAAGATTGGATGGCATATTTAAACCACATTCCAGTGGTAACCTATCTGGTGCTACAGAATCGCCACAGAGATCTAAAAGCTTAATAACCTGCATAGGCAAATACCATTCCACAGAGCACACAATGAACAATCATGGCAATACATCCTCTGTATCAGTAACATGGCCAGGGTTCAGGCCATGAGCCAAAGCACGCTAGAAGCACACAGTAAGCAAATGGAAAACAGAGCAAGCTGATGGGGAAATGGAGCATGTACCTCTCCAGCCTTTGCCTACTTGCTTACCCCAACCCACTGAGGAGTACTACATGGATAATCACAGAATTAATTTTCTTTTTAAAAAGGTAGGGGTAGGCAGCAGCCAGGGGTCAGAAAAGACAGCTGGGGCCCTTGCAAGTGTAGCTCTGGGCATGTCACCATATCATTTTTCTGAGAAGTGTATGGTGAAAACCAGCTATAATTCTTCCAGGGGACAGACTCACCACCTGTGCTCTCCTCTAGTTATCTTTGATCAGGCTTATGCAGTAGGAAGTTATGTTCCAGCAGCTGTGATTGGGCCCAGGGCAGAGTTAAGTCTATAATTACTAGCTGGTTAAATTGGAGCTCTTCTCGAATTTAGTCACCATTTGTGTAAACTGCCTCAATATTTTTAGACTGTAAATTTGTCCTTTTATACTGCTGTGGGTACTCAGAGACGTACAAGCAATGGTTAAGTAAAAGCAAACTTGTCAGGAAATTAACAAACGTGCAAAATGAAGAGCGCTAGCCACAGGCAGGAACAATGAGTATTCATTGTAAAGAGAAGTTATACATTTTCTTAATAACCTTTTATGAGGTAGAAAGATATGCCTTAAGCGGTACTTCCAATTTTGGAACACCAAAACTTCAAAACATGTTCCTCCATTTAACCACTGAGACTATTAGGTGAAGGCTAGTTATCAGAAAATCTGGATTCAAATCCCAACTCTCCCATTTATTTTCTGGTTGTGTGATGTTAGGTCAATTTATAAAATCTGTGGTGTTTTTTTGTGGTACCAGGTTCCAGGGAATGAACCCAGGACCTCGTATGTGGGAAGCTGGCACTCAACCACTGAGCCACATCAGCTTCTCTGAGTTGTTTTCTTTGCTTGTTTTTGTTTTTTCAGGAGGCACCAGGAACCAAATTCAGGACCTCCCATATGGGAAGCAGGCACTTAACTGCTTGATCCACATCCACTCCCTGAAATCTGTGATGTTAGGGGAAATCATTTAACCTCTCTGACCCTCAGGTTTTTCCTTTTTTAAAAACTTCCTAATTGCACCAAGGATTGTTGTAAAGATCAAATGAGATAACATATAAAGAATACATAGTGCCATCCTTGGTACAGTAATGATGCTCAATAAATCCTTGGTGCTAATCACTATTATTATTGTTGAAGCAAATAGGTTTTCTGGGCTCATTCTCTAGGAGAGAGAAGTGAATCCTTTGCCTACATCGTAACCTTTCAGCCCCATCCAATTGCTAATTAGAATTCCACCGCAGAGTTAATAAAGGGAACTCTCCGGCTGAAGTGAGCTAGCCATTGTCCTCCTTGAGACTGTGAAATCCTATTCCCCAATAGTGAGCTTCTTCCCTCCTCTATAATGCCCCTGAAATGATATACTTGATGAGGTTAAAGAAAATGGTGCATAAACAATGAGCTAAGTATTTCCAAATGAAACGCATATTCATATAATTTAATGCAGGTGGTGCTTAATAAACAACTCTTTCATTGAGTAAACAAAAGAAGGAAACTGTGAGTAATTTATAGACATCTAAGTGAAATTGCTTATGATGCCTTGTGCATGTATGTCTTAAGACCTATATTCTGTTTTACTGCTCACCTCTCAGAATTGTGGCATTGAAAGGGTCTGGCAGCACAAATACATGAAAATATCCTTAATCAAGTGCATATGCATAATTCCTGCACTTTGCTTAGAGAGGTGGATAAAAAGGAATTGGAGTCACTTGTTTATTCACTTGGACAGCTGTTACTGTTGGACCAATGCCACCCCAATTCCCCACTGAAACAAAGGAAGCAAACTCTGTTTTCAAGAAAATAAGACCTAAGACATTGGCCAAACAGTTGTCTCCAAATATTATCCTCCTTAAAGAAAACTGTAATCATTATGAATATATGATTAAACGACAATAGGAACGATTACCTGCATGCATATGAGATGTTTAACTTTTGTCATTTTAAGCCGCCAATACTGTGGTCATTTACTAGGGTTTTAAAGGGCAATGCCTGACATTTGGTCTTTGGTGGATTTAACAGGCCACTTGTAAGCCTAAAGGTTTTGCCTGGTTAAACAGGTTTTATCACAAATGCTATTTGCAACTTTATGCTCTGCCTCACAGAAGTGTCAGTGTTTGCCTTTGCTCTGAACAGGGCATGGAATCTCAAGGTTTGTCCCTGAGTAGCTCTGAAAATAGAAGATCCTTGGCTTTAGGTCTCTGTTCCTAACCTCACACAAACAACCCTTATGAAGCATTCGTTTTCACTTAGGGTGCTGTAAGGCATCTGGATGACTGAGCAACAGTCTTTTGGAAAAGACAAAATGCTCATAACTCTCTGCCACATTGTAAATTGTCCGTGTGTTTTCCTTCAATCTCTTCCTGGTGGAAAAAAAACATACTGTGATAATAAGCTTGAGCAATACATTTTCTATGGAATCTGTAGAAATAAATATCTCATTCAGTATGGAAAGTTAAACCTCAGCTGGGCTTGCACTGAAGCTTGGCAGGCCTCTTGTTGACTCCCTCATGAATTTCTTAGAGCAGTTGTTCTAAATCCAAACTGTTTCCATTGCTCTCAAGCCCCCAATCCTATCCCAGCTGTCCCTCCTCTCACAGATGACCTCACCACCTACTTTACCGCAAAAACTGTGGCTATGCAGATGTCCTCATTTCCTTTCCTTCTCCAAACTGCGTGGTGTGTGGTCCTTTTGCCTATATTCTACCACTACCCTATTGTCTCAAAGAAAGGCCTCTCTCTTTTTCCTTTCCAAGGCTATTTTCTTTACATGGACACTTGATCCCATACTCTCTCCACACCTGGGTAGAAATTGCTCCATCAGCTATTTTCAGTTGCTACTTCCCCAAGGTATATAAACATATTCAGGGTCCCTCTAGCTTTAACCCAAATTACCATCCTATCTCTCACCTTCGTTTCACAAGCGAAATTTCTCAAAAACATAGTCAATGTTCAACTGCCTCCGTTCCCAGCATTCATTCATCCTTAACTAATTGCATGCTAGTTTCCAGCTCATCACTCGTTGCACTCTATTGAAACTGCAGTCTTGAAAATCAGCCATGACTTAGTAATTCACAGATAAACTTTTCTTAGAATTTATCTCATGTGACTTCACTGCAACATTTAACAATGTCGACTACCTCAGTCCCTCTTAAAACTATCTCTCTGGCTTAAAGAAATTACCCTGATTTTTCTCCTACCTCTTTGCTTCCAGTTTATCTCCTTTGTTCACCATTCTTCCTTTATCTATACTTAAATGTAAGCATTCCCCCATAGATCCTATCCTTGGCCCTCATCTTTTCTATACTCTCACTTTTGATGAACTTACCAATTCCACAGATTTATGTGAATGGCTTCCATTCTCCATCATTCATTCTTTAATTCATCTATCAATTATTTACTGAGTTCATCCCATGTAAGTAAAATAACCATACAATTTTTCATCCCAACTGGGATATTCTGAGTGTGAAAAGAGGCTCTAGTAATACTTATGCACAACTGGCATAACCCAGGATTGTCCTGGGCAACCTGAGACATACTGCTACCTAGTATAAGATTCTCTGCTAGATGTTGTGAGGCTACAAACATGAATAATAAATGTATCCTACCCTCAAAGAGCTTTAATCTGGTAGAGTGATAAGCTTGCACATAAATAAATGGAACACTATTAGAGAGTGATAAAAACCCTGAGGGAGGACAAGTAAGATATATTGGGTTTTCAGGGAAAGAAGAGATTATTTTCACCTTGAAGAATAAGGAAAAGCTTGGTGAAAATGGAATCTGAGGAGCCTTTGGACATTTGAAGATGGTGGGTGGTGATATTTTCAAGTGAGGAGAACAGTATGAGCAGGGTCCTACCCATGATTCTTCAGTTTGTGTGCTGCAAAAGAGTGCCATAACTAAGGGGACTCCATTCACACTATTGACATCTTGATTGTTAGAAATTTTTCATTTTTTTACAACTATTTTTTTTACTTCAAGGATGGACAGTTTGTATATTTATTACAACAATTTTCCAGCAGATGGTGGGAAAGCACCATTTTCTAACAATCAGTATATTTTCATAACTTTCTGACAGATGAAAGTAAAGCGTCTTGAGGAAGAAGCACCTTTTTCCAATACGCACCAAGATGCCATATGGCTAGTGATGATCCTGAGTATGTGCAAAGGCAAAAAAGAAAAACATGGAGCATAAATGAAACATTATTTTGACTAAAGCACAGAGTGTGTGAGAAAGCACAGTGAAAAAAATGGGAAAAGTTCAGACCAGATTGTAGAGGGCATTTAGTGCCAGCCAAAGGAAGTCAGACACTAGTCAGTAGGCATGGGACAGAGAGGTTTCAAGAAATTACCAAGGGAATAATGTATAAAAGTTTCAAAAGGCAAGGAACTGAAAGTGGGGAGACCAGTTAGAAGGTTATTGGCCTTCTAGCCTAGGCCAGCATTTCCCAAACTGAGCTGTATGGAACTATTTCTATATGATTTTAATGACAAAACCAGACAATAGGAGGCAGAAGCAGAGCAAGTTTTCCCGTCCAATTTCACCCTACTTTCTCCTGTGACTTTGACTTTTGCACATCTCTACCTGAATGAACTGCCAATAATTCATATTTACATGTCCCAAATCAAGCTTGTCATCTTCCCCCTCAAAACTATTCCATCTGTAGGTATCACCACAAAATAAATGTGTTTTAAATAAAATAGAATTTCAGTGGTAGGAAGTCCAGGGTTGGTATAGCAGCACTATGAAATTTTCAGGGACTCAGACTTCACCTAGCTATACACTGCCATTCCTAGGGTATGGGTCTTCATGGTCCAAGATGGATGCTAGAATCCCAGCCATTCTACCCATATTCCAGATAGTGTGCTGGTGGAAGAAGAGAAGAAATGTGTACCCTCTACCTTGTAAGGAGACTTCCTGGAAATGTCACATAACATGCCCACTTTCATCTCATTAACCAGAACTTAGTCACATGAACATGTGCAAGGAAAGCTGAGAAATACTGTTTTTTATCTGAGGAACAATGTGCCCCACTAAAAATGCAGTTCTCTTACTAAAAAAATTTTAAGGGAAGAATGGATATTTGGAGGTATAACTGTCAGTGTCTACCACAGGCAGTGAAATCTATGAAACAGGGAGTGAGAGAAAAGAAATAGAGGAGGTGTCAAAGACGACCAATTTTTCAGCCCGTGTGTTGGAGGAAGGGTTTTCCTCCTATTTGCAACTAAACCTAGTCCTGCTATACTCCAGAGTGGATCTATATGTTTTAAAGAAGAGCTTTAAAATAGTTCCCCCCATTTGGAACAATTCAGAAGACACTATTCTAATATAATCCAATTAGCAAGAGATTTTGTTATAGCTATACATATAAATTAGAACCATAAAAGAGCCAACTGGGGTCCTGGCTATTATAAACTGCATTAGCAGGAGTCATAGCACATCACAGGATCTCCCAGAGGTTATACTACAATGACCATGTTTTATTATGATTATGACATGAAATTAGGTTTCCAAGGAGTTCAAATAAATTACTGCTTCTTATAATTTTTAATCTAATATACATGATAGGCATGTGAACTATATAGGAGACAAGTAATTTAATATTCATTTTATTGATAGAGTCAGGAACAAATTGATATTTATAGTCATAGAGTTTCTCAGATGGTTTCAAGCATCAAGTCCTAGTCTGGGCTTTCTAGCACATATTCACCTCTTTCTCCCAAGAGAGTTGGTGATCTAATACCCCTCAAAAGGGACCTGAGTGCCTGTTATGAGCCACGTCAGAAATGAGATCAGGCCTAGATCCCTCAATATGTACTTTCTAGATCTTCATGAGCCAAATAAAATTATTCAAAACAGATTTCTTTGTTTTCCCAAGTGGAACTCCCCATTGTATAGATTAAGCACTCGAAAGTATCTCCAAAAGATGCTGCTGGACTGTTCAAGACTCTGGACTAAGAAGAATGAGAAACATCTTGAAAGGCGACCCTCTCTACTCTGCATTTGATCATCTCTTATGGGAAAGGAAGGAAAGAGGGGGTAATAAGAGAATGGGAGGCTTATTTTTTGTTTTTATTTGGTTTGGGGTTAAATAATTACTGATCTTCCTTTGAACTCTATTTAGCCTTCCTGTGCCTAATCTGTCAAGCATCTCATCCAAGACCACATACCAAATCATTGACACAATCATCATGAGGCCTCAAGTGCCTGGTTTGCAGTTACATATTTTAAATGTCAAGTGACAGAAGGGAGGGTAAAATCTGGGTCAGAGAAACAAAGCTGATCTGAAAAATCTGTTTCAAAATAAAGACAATCACACAAATACATGATATTTCTCAACAAAACAGAAAAATGAATCAGAGCTTGTGGTGGTTTGAACCTGTATGTACCCCCAGAAAAACATGTTTTTAAACCTAATCCATTCCTGTGTAAATCCACTTGTTAAGTAGGATTTCTTTATGAGATTACTTCAGTTAAGGTGTGACCCACCTGATTCAAGATGAGTCTTAACCCTATTACTAGAGTCCTTTATAAATGGAGTGAATACTGAGATAGAGAGAAAGCCACAAAAGCAGGAAGCTGAAGGCAACAAAACCTGGAGGAGAAGGGAAAGACCAGAAGATGCCTGTGTACCTTGCCATGTGGCAGAGAAGCCAAGGATCACCAGCTGCTGTTCTTCGGGAAGAAAGCATCGCCTTGATGATGCCTTGATTTGGATATTTTCACAGCCTCAAAATTGTAATCCCCATTGCTTAAGCCAACCCATTTCATAATATTTGTTTGGAACAGTCTAGGAACCAGGAAAGTGAGGTGCTGCTATTGCAAATACCAAAAATGTGGAAATGGCTTTGGAATTGGGTAATGGGTAGAGGTTGAAAGAATTCTGAAGTGCTTGATAGAAAAGGCCTAGATTGCTTTGAAGAGACTGTTGGTAGATATATGGATCTGTATTAGTCAGCCAAAGGGATGCTGATCCAAAATACCAGAAATCAGTTGGTTTTTACAAAGGGTATTTATTTGGGGTAGAAGCTTACAGTTACCAGGCCATAAAGCATTAAGTTACTCATCAAAGTCTTTTGCCATATGTTGGAGCAAGATGATTGCCGATGTCTGCCAGGGTTCAGGCTTCCTGAGTTCCTCTCTTCATGGGGCTTGCTTCTCTCTGGGCTCAGGGTTCTTCTCTTCTCAGGGCTTGCTTCTCTCCAGGCTCAAGTTTCCTCTCTTCCTGGGGCTTGCTTCTCTTTCTTCACAACCAAACACCTCTGTGTGCTTACTTCCTGGGGCTTTAGCTCAAAACTCCATGATCAAAACTCCATCAAAACTCCAACTCCCTTCTTTTGCCATGTCTTTTATCTGTGAGTCCCTACCCATCAAAGGGTGGAGACTCAATGTCCTATTGATGTGGCCCAATCAAAACCTTAATCATAATTTAATTAAGTAAATGTGAAACTTTAGACAGACCAGTTTACAAACATAATCTAATATCTATTTTTGTAATTCATAACAATATCAAACTGCTACAGGACCCTAAATGCACTTTTGATGGGACCTTAGAAGAATGTGACAAACATGCTATTGGAAACTGGAAGAAAGGGAATCCTTCTTTTAAAATGACAAATAACTTGGCAAAATTGAGTTCTGATGTCAGGTGGAAGACAGAATTTGAGAGCAATGAACTTGGATATTTAGCTGAGGAGATTTCCAAAATATATGTAGAAAGCACAGCCTGGTTTCTCCTTGACACTTACAGTAAAATGTGGGAGGAAAGAGATAAGCTGAGAACTGAACTCCTAGGCACAAAGAAACCAGAAACTTAAGGTTTGGAAAATTCTGAGCTTCTGGAAGGTAAGTCCCTAGACTATAGTGCTCAGTTTGAGGGTTTAACTGATCATGGAACTAGTCAGCCATTTCAGTGCAAGTCAGTATTGGAAATGTGGTTATCCAGAAAGGATCTGTGGAAAGTTCTTTTGTCGATATTTTGGACCCCTGTGTACTACATGCAAAGCCAACAAGATTTTTGTGAGATCTATATGAACAAGACCACTGTCAGCCTAGACTAAAAGGAACAGAAAGAAGAAACAAAAGGAAAAACAAGTTCAAGAGCAGAACCATAGAAGCTGAGATCTGGACTGCAGACATCTTCACAGGCCAAGAGAGCAGGTCCACCCATATTTGTGGAAAGGGTGAGTCTACCCAGGCACTTGGAGAGGGAAGGCATTCTTCTCTGTTGTTTTTTAAAAAAGTACTACCATTCCTGTGTTCTCAAGGGTTGGATCCTGTGCCCCACAGATTGTAGATATTCTGACCATCACCCCAATGCTTGCAGAGGATAAAGCTTTTACTCCAATGCTGGGGAGAGCATGACCACCATACAAGCACTTGCCAAGGTTGGAGCTGCTGCCCCATCAGGCACAGAGGACAAAATATCACTCCATAGATGACTCTCAGACCTAGGTTTCCCGGGTCCACAGATGGAGGGGAATTGTGTCCCAGGACAGCTCATACCCATAATGGATTTTGATGAAACTACTAAGCAGTGTTTCTGAAATTATTTAAGTCTCTTAAAATATTGTGATGGAATGAATGCATTTTGCATGTGGAAAGAACATGTCTTTTTTGGGGTCCAGATGGTGGAGAGTGCTGGTTTGAAGCTTTAGGTACCCCCAAAAAAGCATGTTCTTCAATCTAATCAATTTCTGTGGGTATAAACCCATTATAAGTAGGACCTTCTGATAAGGCTACTTCAGTTAAGATGTGACCCGCCTCATTCAGGATAGGTCTTAACCCTATTACTGGAGCGTTTTATAAATGGAGTAAATACAGAGAGCAAGAGCAACAAACTGAAGGCAACAAAACCTGGAGGAGAAGGGGGAGAACAGCAGATGCCACCATATGCCTTGCTCTGTGGCAAAGAAGTCAAGGATGGCTGGCAATTGATCTTCAGGAAGAAAGCATCACCTTGATGCCTTGACTAGCACATTTTCACAACCTCAAAACTGTAAGCTAATAAATTCCCATGGTTTAAGCCAAACCATTCCATAGTATTTGCTTGGAGCATCCTAGAAAACTGGGGGAAAAAAAAGCCCACACGTTTAGTTTAGCTCTAATAACTTTCATTTCCAATCAATATACAGGCTCACATTGCAATGCTGAGAGAGTAAAATGATGAGTCTGCCATTGTTGTTAATTATTTTATCTGATGATATGCCACTTCTAATTCAAATTTTAGTATATTTAGGGAAATAAACACATTAAGCAATTGGCTAATACAACAGAGCTATAATGACCTAACCAAGGAAAAGAGTTGTATATGCTGAGCAAAATGTATCTAACACTGAGGACAAATTTCAAAATATTAGTTGGTAGTATCTGTCTTTGAGATTCCTTCTCATCTAAATTGTTTCCAAATTCTTCTCATCTCTTGGAACTTAACTCCTAAATCTGTAACCCAGCTTTAATAGCTGCCTCAAATCCTATGAATTATGATGCCCTATTGATATTTTGAACCTTGGCTTCCTGGCCAAAATATCAATTATGCTGGCTCCTTTGACTTTTGCCTCCTCTCTCCCTCTCTCTCTCTCCCTCTTTCTCTCTCTCCAAGATTTTTAGACTTGTTCTCCTAGAAAGTCACAGGGCAGAATATAAATATCCAGGCCAAAATTCAGCATGTAAATGCAATGCATTCCCCCCAGCGTGGGACATGACACCCAGGGATGAGCCTCCCTGGCACTGAGGGATCACTACCAAGTACCAGCTGATGATGCAACTAGAAAATGACCCTGAATTAAAGGTTCAACACGGACCAGCAGAATATCCCTGTCTACATATAATAACAGGAGTTAAAAATGCTGTTTGACCTAATATAAGGGGGAAATGGAAAGGAGAAATGAGATTATAAGGCTATGAGTCTCTAAAAAAGAGTCTGGAGGTTGTCAGAAGGAATGCCCTTATGCACACCTGAGCAGAGTCTCAGAGACAGATAAAGTAGATACAACCCCAGGTATTGGTTCTTCTGAGGGATAAAGAGACCCACGGGTTCTATGGTCATGGCAGATGGGGTTCACTGCCATGGCAGATGGCCCTTCTTTGGAGCTGGTGTTTCCACATGATGGAATTGAACTCGGAGGGGATCTCTTCCCACAAGACTTGAATGCTACTTTATTGGAATTGTAGTTG
Source organism: Dasypus novemcinctus (assembly GCF_030445035.2). Classification (NCBI taxonomy): domain Eukaryota; kingdom Metazoa; phylum Chordata; class Mammalia; order Cingulata; family Dasypodidae; genus Dasypus; species Dasypus novemcinctus. The sequence goes on from NC_080704.1 coordinate 127,799,536, forward strand.
GTGCTGGGGTTTAAGATATATTTAGGAGCTGCCCTGGATGGTGCTTCAGAGGTAATCACCGGACATTGTAAATCCTCACAGGGCCTACATGATGGAATAGAGGAGAGTATGGGCCATGATGTGAACCAATGTATATGAGGTGCAGAGGTGCCCAAAGATGTACTTACCAAATCCAATGGATGTGTCATGATGATGGGAACGAGTGTTGTTGGGGGGGGGGGGAGAGGGGGGGTGGGGGGGTGGGGTTGAATGGGACCTCACATATATATTTTTAATGTAATATTATTGCAAAGTCAATAAAAAATAAAAAAATAAAAAATAAAATAAAAAATAAAAAAAAAAAAAAGATATATTTAGGGGATTTGAATCTCTGGACTGATAATATGATAGCCAGGCCCAGAGCCTCAACAGACTTCAGCTCCTACACTTTGATTTATTGGACTGACCCCACTCAGCTAACATGGAGTTGAAGAAGGTCAACCACCACACCATGGAGCCTAGAGTGTCTACAACTGAAAGTAGGAGGAGTGCATCCAGTATCCATGTGGAATCTAAGCCCCCACTTGACATAGATGTGCAATGGACACAACCAATCCAATGTCCACAGAGAAAATGTGGAATGGGTGTGGGAAGGGTAGCCATGGTGGCTGCTGGGTTTGGGGAATGGGAGGAAGAGATGAGATGTGGAGGCGTTTTCGGGACGTGGAGTTGTCCTGGGTGGTGCTTCACGGACAATTACAGGACATTGTAGACCCCCCCAGGGCCCACTGGATGGAACTGGGGAGAGTGTGGGCTATGATGTGGACCATTGACTACGGGGTGCAGTGATGTTCAGAGATGTATTTACTGGGTGCAATGGATGTCTCACGATGATGGGAGAGAGTGTTGCTGTGGGGGGAGTGGGGGGTGGGGGCGGTGTGGTTGATTGGGACCTCGTATTTTTTTTAATGTAATTCGTAAAAATAAATAATTTTAATTTAAAAAATAAATAAATAAATAAATAAAACCAAGAGTAGAATTTAAAAAAAAAAATCATGTTGAAAAATGACACATTCCTTAATCCTCCAATGTTAATATACCTTATATCAGAATTTTGCCTAAAACTTTCTCAAACTTGGCCTCCTGAGTGTGAATTTTTTTTTATTTGGTAAAGTCTACAGTTTTGTTTTGTTTTGTTTTGTTTCCAGTTTGAGCAAACACTGGTTTTCATGGAAAATCTTAAGCACTATTTTCCAGTACTTTCAACATTAATAGTAACATTATATCCCATTAAGGGAAAAGCCCCTTCTCATTCATTCATCCAACAAAAATGTATCGAGTCTCTACTATTCCTAAGGTCTAAGGACATACCAGCGACTTCATAGAACTTATAGATCTGCATATTTTTAAAAATAGATAAGAGGGAAGTGGATTTGGCTCAATTGATAGAGCATCCACCTACCACATGGGAGGTCTAGGGTTCAAACCTGGGGCCTCCTGACCTATGTGGTGAGCTGGCCCACATGCAGTGCCAATGCATGCAAGGAGTGCCATGCCATGCAGGGGTGTCCCCCACAGAGGAGAACCCCACACGCAAGGAATGCACCCTATAAGGAGAGCCACCCAGTGCAAAAAAAGTGCAGCCTGCCCGGGAGTGGCACCACACACACGGAGAGCTAACGCAGCAAGATGATGCAACAAAGAGACACAGATTCCTGGTACTGCTGACAAGAATACAAGTGAACACAGAAGAACACACAGCAAATGGACACAAAGAGCAGACAACCTGGTGGGAGGGTGGGAAGGGCAGAGAAATTAATTAAATAAATAAATAAATCTTTTTTAAAAAATAGATAAGAACGAAGGAAATGACTCTGTTCTAAGGATGCATTCTAGATACATTTTTAAAAATGTACTGCCTTCAGACAAGAATTACCAGCATGCACACCCCCTTAGCTAGGAAGCAATAAAGTGGATTTACAATCTTTGAGACTCCACTGACAGAAAGTAAAACCCATTAATATTCCAATAGGGGGAAATAGGATCATATTCTATATTCAAAAAGTACGGGCTGACATTTTTCTCACACTGCCAAAAGAAGAAACTTAGAGGCCCAGGTCTGCATTGAAAGCCACGCTGACATGGACATCTACCCTTTTGAAACTGGAATTCCTTGCTCAACTAGAGGCAATCTGGAAGTAGCTCTGCCTAACCCAAATGAGATCCTTGGGTAAATTTCTCTTTGCCTTTCTGTGCCTGTAATCCTTGGGTACCACCCAAATTGCAAACTCTGACTGGATATCAACAGTCCAACAATTTTCTCAATCTCACTTCTCTCTACTTCCCTTCTTCTACCCAATTCTTATTGCTCCTTTCACTCCCAACATTGCCATTAATCTGTCTGGAACTTTTATTCTATAGTTAACTAAGTCCACTCCTAAGTCTGCCGTTTCTTCCCTGAATACTCATTGTCCCTACAACACCACATCCCTTATGGTCATTTCAAGGCTGTTTTTCTTCCACAGTTTATCATCCCACTGGGCTGGGATGAGAGTTACAGAAGTGTGTCACCATTCTCCTTAAACCGCAACCCCACTATATTTTCTTTTTTTTTTTAATTTTTTATTCATTTTTTTAAAAAAATATTACATTAAAAAAATATGAGGTCCCATTCAACCCCACCGCCCCCACCCCCTACTCCCCCCATAGCAACACTCTCTCCAAACATCATGACACATCCATTGCACCTGGTAAGTACATCTCTGGGCATCGCTACACCCCATAGTCAATGGTCCACATCATAGCCCACACTCTCCCACGTTCCATCCAGTGGGCCCTGGGGGAATCTACAATGTCCCATAGTTGTCCATGAAGCACCACCCAAGACAACTCCAAGTCCCAAAAACGCCTCCCCATCTCCTCTCTTTCTCCCATTCCCCGCACCCAGCAGCCACCATGGCCACTTTTACCACACCAATGCCACATTTTCTCTGTGGACATTGGATTGGTTGTGTCCATTGCACATCTATGTCAAGTGGGGGCTTAGATTCCACATGGATACTGGATGCAATCCTCCTGCTTTCAGTTGTAGGCACTCTAAGCTCCATGGTGTGGTGGTTGACCTTCTTCAACTCCATGTTAGCTGAGTGGGGTAAGTCCAATAAATCAGAGTGTAGGAGCTGAAGTCTGTTGAGGCTCAGGGCGTGGCTATCATATTGTCAGTCCAGAGATTCAAATCCCCAAGATATATCTTAAACCCCAACACCAACTACAATTCCAGTAAAGTAGCATGAAAGTCTTGTGAAAAGAGATCCCATCTGAGTCCAGTTCCATCATGCAGAAACACCAGCTCCAAAGAAGGGCCATCTGCCATGGCAGTGAACCCCATCTGCCATGACCATAGAACCTGTGGGTCTCTTTAGCCCTCAAAAGAACCAATACCTGGGGTTGTGTCTACTTTATCTGTCTCTGAGACTCTGCTCAGGTGTGCATAAGGGCAATCCTTCTGACAACCTCCAGACTCTTTTTTAGAGACTTGTAGCCATATAAACTCATTTCTACTTTCCATTTCCCCCTTACATTAGGTCAAACAGCATTTTAAAGTCACGTTATTATATGTAGACAGGGATATTCTGCTGATCCACATTGAACCTTTAATTCAAGGTCATTTTCTAGTTGCATCTTCAGCTGGTATGTGGTAGTGATCCCTCGGTGCCAGGGAGGCTCATCCCCAGGTGTCATGTCCCACGCTGGGGGGAATGCACTGCATCTACATGCTGAGTTTGGCTTTGAGACTGGCCACATTTGAGTAACATGAAGGCTGTCAGGAGGAAACTCCCAGGCACAATGCTGCTCTAGGCCTTGTTCTTATTGCAGGCGTATAGGCTTACAAGCATAGTCATTAGTATCAGGAGCCCACTATATTTTCTGAACGAGGGAGTAGCAAAGTTTTTCTTTAAGGAATGAGATAGTTAATATTTTAGGTTTTGTGGATCATAATGTCTCTTTCACAACTACGACTCTACTGTTGTATCATGAAAGTAGCCCTAGATGATATATATACAAATGGGCAGGGCTGTGTTATAATACAACTATTTACAAAGACAGGTAATAAGACCAGATTTCATCTGTGGGTAGTTTTCTGACCTCTGATCTGACTCTTTCACACTCATGAAAAAAATCCTCCTTTGAAAATCACTAACTGTACCCTACCCTTGCTCCTGTCATGTACCCAACTCCAGGACCACTCTGTTTGTTGAGGATTCTGGCATCTGTTTCACAATCTGATTCACTATCCACCTCTAGTCCCACTACCATCCTGGATGATTTCCAAATCCACAAGGTTTATCAATATACCACCATGACCTCACAGAGCCAATAACTTTCACCTCCACTCCATTTCAGCAACCCACTCCACATTTGGGAAATACTCCACCTTTGATGTCTTCAAGCCAGTATACCATTCTGACCACAGCTCCTATCCTACAGGCTCTCCAATAAATCTGCTCTTCAATTTCAAAATCCCTCCATCTTCTCTCAGTTAGTAAGCCCCCACTAATCTCACTTTTTCCCTACACAGTCTGGACCCAGGGTCAATCACAATATTCTCTTGCTAGCATTCTCAACCCTCTTGCTCCGTCTTCTTTCCACTGTCCTACTTTGAATATCAAAACCATCCCCACTCCTGAATCTGAATCAATTCAATTACCAGTCTTCTCTAACCCTATAGCTGAACAGCTAAATACAGCTGGAGAAAACTGTACCACTGAAAGAATTGGAGTTACTGTATACTCATTATTTTAAACCTTAGCTGGGCTCTTGCTACCTCTAGTCAATATGTTTTTTTTTTGGGGGGGGGGGTGCTCTTTCATTTAATAGTATGCTTTGTTTCCTATAACTTTCCTTACAAGTTAAACAGTAATGAAGTACATTTCTGGTATGTATGTGGTTTCAAAATTATCCATTATAAACATCCCATATTCTTTCCTATATAAATTCAAAGCATGAGCTTGTATCTATGTCAATGTCAAACTATCATTTATTCTATGAAAATCAGTAAAAATATTTTTCATTCTGGTTTCAACACAAATTCCTTTTAAAATGTTAAGGAAATTTCATTGAATCAGGGTCAAATGAAAACTACCCTGGCAAAAATCAAACTAATGATTTGAGATTTTTTAAAAAGAGCCATAAATGGTTGTCTTATAATTTTCTTCTTGATTATTTGAGAGTACTTTGTAGAATTTATTAGTCTCCACCATCTCCATCTCAATCTCCAATGAGCCAAAGAAAATGAAAACTTAAGGCTATCAAAACTGTCCAGAGGAGGTCACCCAATGCTGTTAGATAGGGGATGGAGAAATTATCTGCACCCTTTCCTTTCCTCCAGAAGTGATGGAGCATCCAGTCAGCAGTCCATAACAAGGCAAACATCTGTAACACAGGAGCAAATGAGTTTACTACTATGAGGATTACAGTTAAAGATGTATGACCACATTCCATTAAATGAATAGTGTACAGGAAAATTAAATGTCCAGAAATCTCTAAAAGCAGTAGAAAAAAAATTTTAATAAAATAATATAAATAAATAAATAAATGCTATAGAACATGGGCAGGCTTATTATTTCTCCTGGACCAAAAAATGTTCTAAATGGGTAGTACCAACCTTTGGGTTCATCAGGCAATTCTCCTGGAATGATATGTAAATGGAAGTAGTTAGAAATCCTGCTAGCCTGAATGGCCACCAAATTACCACCAATACCATTAATCACTGGCATGTAAACAACAATCCCAACCATGTTTGGGTCACATACAGTTGTGTTCAGAATAAGACCTCCATAGCTGTTATGACAGACTCCATCTGGAGTGAAGAACTATGCTTCTGGCTGGGTGCTTGGCACCTATTATAATCCAGATAGGAGTCAGAACCAAGAAAAAGATACCAACTAATTGAGAAATGTAGTAATAGATCTCAAGACAGGAGTACAAACCCTGACTTATCCAAGCTAAAATGGCAAGAGTTATAAGGTCACCAAAACTAACAGTAATGGATGTAGCAACATTATCAGGATTTATACCAGTCTTCTTTGAGCCAATAATAACCCCAGCCACTAGTATACCTTGCAAAAGAGATGCAATGAAGGCAGTTGCCATACTGCTAGAGCACAAAAGTATAGAATGATCAAGATAGTATTTTCCTTTGAGAATCCAACCCAATGTAATTGCCATCACAGCTGCTAGAAAACCAACTGCCATTGCCTGAACCTACTTTAAGGTCAAGTTGCCGATTCCTAGATTCCACTTTTCAATGGGTGAATCCATCTTCCCAATATTTATTGCAATGGATAATCTGGATGCCAATGTCATTTCCAAATTCCCTTTGAGACCAAGAAATACAAGAACTAAAATGAAAAGTTTTGCTGGTTTCTCGAACACCTCCTAGTGCTGTGCTATACTATATCCAAAACCATACCAGCTGAATGAAAGTGTTCCAAAATCAGCAAGCAAAAACAGCAAACAAAAAATGGCACAGGTATTTGCAATACTATGACACCACTGGATTCCTTTGGTAATTTTTGGTTTGCCTCGACAATGGCATCTTCATCAACACCATTAAAAATGTCTTCATCTAGTAACATGGTAGTAATTTTAGAAGTCTCCATTCCATCACAGTAATTTTATACTTGGCATAATCATCATACTTTTTTTAAAAATTTATTTATTTATTCATCATTCATTTATTTCTCTCCCCTTCCCCCCCGACTCCAGTTGTCTGTTCTCTGTGTCTATTTGCTGTGTCTTCTTTGTCCACTTCTGTTGTTGTCAACAGCATGGGAATCTGTGTTTCTTTTTGTTGCGTCATCTTGTGTCAGCTCTCCATGTGGGCAGCGCCATTCCTGGGCAGGCTGCACTTTTCTTTCCCGCTGGGCGGCTCTCCTTACTGGGTGCACTCCTTGTGCGTGGGGCTCCCCTATGCGGGGGACACCCCTGCGTGGCAGGACACTCCTTGCGCGCATCAGCACTGTGCATGTGCCAGCTCCACACGGGTCAAGGAGGCCTGGGGTTTGAACTGCGGACCTCCCATGTGGTAAAGGGATGCCCTAACCACTGGGCCAAGTCCGCAGCCATAATCATCATACTTTTGGCTACAGCTCCATGGTGCTTGCCCATTATTGCCATGAAAAGACTGCTCTGAAAAACTGTGTTACGCCATGTGTTGTTCAGACCTATTATTAAAATTCTGTGCAGCAGTTGATAGTCTGTCTTGACAAATGCTGTCTGTTTTGGGTTTGTGTGTGTGTGTGTGTGAGCCTGTCTTCCCGATTTTTCTGGTAAATAACAGGACCCATACTCAACAGTAAGTTTAAAAATTTATCAGATTGTATTGTGTATTTAAATTTTTAAAGTCCAAGCTACAAAGCCTCCTCCATCACTTGGACCATCACTTATTTTATTAGTAATAGGTCTTCCTTTACTCGAAGTCATAATGTCATCATAAAAAGACCCTGTACTCCTTTGATTTCAAGCTTCATGATCCATAGCTGATGAATCAGAACCACGTAAACATTGGTTTTAAATTAAAACATTGACTTCATTTGGGGGAAAATAATAATTTTTCCACTAATAAATGATACTTAATATTTCCGCAGTAGGTCTTGGATCTAGACCCCAAGCGATGGTGGCAGTGGCAGCCAGGCAGGGGTCCACTCTTTCCTGCTCCAGTGCCTCCTCACACCTTCACAGCCCCACACAGACCTACTCAGCTTCCTTTCACTCCGCAAGCTTTCCCTGTAACAGTACCCATCCATTCTTTCTTTTGCTCAGAAGACGTTATATCCTTCCCCTTGTTTAGAGCTCCACCCTCACATCTGCTCCTCCAATGCTCTCATTTCAATCCCTCCCTTCTCCCTCAGGGCCTTTTACTTTCAACTTCTCCCACTCTACTGATCCCTTCTCTTCTACCTATATATCTGCACATGTCTTTCTCACCCTTAAAATATCCTTCCTTCACTTTGTACACACTCCTAGCTACTTCCTTTCCTCTTCCTTTCTCAGCAAAATATCATAAATACTAATCAAGACTTACTATCTCTACTTCCTCACCTCAGAACAAAATGAACAGATCTCATCACTGTACTGAAATAGCCTTTGCTGAGGCAACCAATGACCTGCATATGGCCATTTCCAATAGACATTTTTATGTCCACACTTTATTGATTTCTGTGATGGTTTGAAGCCACATATACCCCAGAAAACATGTTATTGATCTAATACATTCCTGTGGGTGTGAACCCATTTTAAATAAGACCTTTTTTTTTGTCCTTATTTATATTTTTTAATGTTGCATTAAAAAAAATATGAGGTCCCCAAACACCCCTCACCCCCCTCACCCCACTCCTCCCCCCATAACAACAACCTCCTCCATCATCATGGGACATTCATTGCACTTCATGAACACATCTCTGAGCACTGCTGCACCTCATTTCCAATGGTCCACACCATGGCCCACACTCTCCCACAGTCCACCCAGTGGGTCATGGGAGGACATACAGTGTCTGGTAACTGTCCCTGCAGCACCACCCAGGACAACTCCAACTTCCCAAATCCCCCCTACATCACATCACTTCCTCACACACCCTACCCCCAGCAGCCACCATGGCCACTTTCTCCACACCAATGCCAAATTTTCTTCGATTACTAATCACAATAGTTCATGAATAGAATATCGGTAAGTCCACTCTAATCCATACTCTATTCCTCCATCCTGTGGACCTTAGAATGGTTGTGTCCACTCCACATCTATATCAAGAGGGGGCTTAGATTCCACATGGATGCTGGATACAATTCTGCTTTCAGTTGTAGGCACTCTTGGCTCCCTGGTATGGTGGTTGACCTTCTTCACCTCCATGTTATCTGAGTGGGGTAAGTCCAATACACCAGAGTGTAGGAGTTGCAAGTCTGTTGAGGCTCAGGGCCTGGCTATCACATGGTCAGTCCAGAGATTCAGGTCCCCTGGGTATACACTAAACCCCAACACCAACTACAGATCCGGTAAAAGTAACAGGAGAGGCTTGTGGACAAAGATCACAGCTAAGTTCAGCTCCATCACACAGAAATACAAACTCTGAAGTAGGGCCAACTGACATGCACTGAACTCCATCTGCTATGACCATAGGACCTGTGAGTCTCTGTAGCCCTCAGAAGAACCAATACCTGAGGTTGTATCTACTTTATCTGCCTCTGGGACTCTGCTCAGGTGTGCACAAGGGCAACCCCTCTGATAACCTCCCAGCTCATGTTGGAGACTCATAGCCATATAAACTCATTTGTCCTTTCCATTTCCCCCTGTGATTCAGGTCAAAAAGCACTTTTAACTCCTGGTATTATATGTAGACTGCGACTTTCTGCTGGTCTGAGTTGTCCCTTTTATTCAAGGCCATTTTCTAGTTACATCATCAGCTGGTAGTTGGTAGTAATCCCTTGGCACCAGGGAGGCTCATACCCGGAAGTCATGTCCCATGCTAGGAGGAAGGCAGCACATTTATATGCTGAGTTTGGCTTCGAGACTGGCCACATTTGAGCAAAACGGAGGCTCTCAGGAGGTAACTCTTAGGCACCCTGCAGCTCTAGACCTTGTTGTTATTTCAGGTGCACAGGCTTACAAGCATAGTCATTAGCATCAAGGGCTCATTGTTGGACCTTCCTTCTTTTTTGGTCTTTGCTATTGCACTTGGGGGATTGTTGCTGTTCCTTTAGGGACTGTGATAGACTCCACTGGCTAGGAACTCAGCACTCCCTCAGTTGTTATTTTTAATTGTAACCACTATGAAAATATCCAGACATTTTTATGTACCCTGGATATATGCCCTGGAGAACACCCTGCCAACCATCTGTCCCCTGTCAATAACATCCCACTCCAGAATTCCACCACTGCCATTGTTGAACCACTCTATGATCCAAAACTTCTCCAAAAATAAAGTCAAATATATTGCCAGGTCCCATTAATAGTAAAATGGAATATAGTGATGAGTTTAAAATACATATTAATTTAGAAAAATCAATACCTCTTTCCCCCTCCCTTCAGGGCCCACAGTGACATTCAATCTTCATTGCTTGAAGAGCCATGTTCAGAGATACTTGCAACAATGTTGAGGGCTTGACAAGCTCGACTGCCCTAATGCATTGGGAGCCACCATTTCTCTTGAGAGGTACAATTCCCTCTATTTGAGAACATCAGTCCTCCCCAGGATGTGAGCATACCTTCACTCTCATCATATGGGTCTCTACCTAGTGATATAACCCAGTATGGCAAAATGAGCACTCACACTCCCTAGAAGCCTGCCCCATCAGATTACCCCCTTTAATCATCTTAAACAGGTAGCCTTCCTTATTATATTTATGAAAAATTTTGCTCAGCATTATACTTTCAACCAAATACCTAACAATCTCCTATGTTCATATGTTACCCTACCCTCCCCCCAATTTCTTGGGCAATATTACACATCCTCCCATCCCTAGCCCCCCTCAAGCTCACAATGCCCCACCCAAAGGTATCCTTATGCCTCCATTTTATCCCTTCCTTGTACAAATACTTACCTCCAGCTTATCATAGATTTCACCCATGTAGATGTCAGCTTACATCCTTCCTCTACTCCCCAATTTCCTTTAAGCCTATCATCCAGTCTCTAGCTCTCTGAGGCAGCTTGGTTTACTTATTTCATATCAGAGAGGTCATGTAGTATTTGTCCTTCAATGCCTGGGTTGCTTCACTCAACGTAAGGTTCTCAAGATTCATCCATGTTATCACATGTGTTTGTAGTGTATTCATTCGTAAAGCTGAGTAGTATTCCATTGTATGAATATACCACATTTTATTGATCCATTCATCTGCTAATGGGCATTTGGGTTGATTTCAACTTTTGGCAATAGTGAACAATGCTGCTATGAACATGTGTGTGCATATATCGGTTTGTGTCCTGGTTTTCAGTTCTACTGAGTATATACCCAGCAGTGGAATTGCTGGGTCATATGGCAAATCTATAGCTAGTTTTTTGAGAAACCACCAAACTGTCCTCCAGAATGGTTGGGATCCTTCTGCATTCCCATCAGCAGTGGATGAGTGTTCCCATTCCTCCACATCCTCTCCAGCATTTGTAGTCTTTTGTTTTTTTCATAGCTGCCAATCTTATGGGTGTATGATGGTATCTCATTGTAGTCTTGATTTGCATTTCCCCGATAGCTAGAAATTTGTAGCATTTTTTCATGTGCTTTTTAGCCATTTGATTTTTTCTTTGGAGAAGTGGCTGTTTAAATCTTTTTCCCATTTTTTAAATGGGTTGTTTGTCTTTTTATTTTTGAGATATAGGAGTTCTTTATATATGCAGGTTATAAATCTTCTATCAGATATATGGTTACCAAATATTTTCTCCCATTGTGTAGGCTCTCTTCTCACTTTCTTGACAAACTCCTTTGAGGTTCAGAAGGCTTTAATTTTGAAGAAGTCCCATTTATCTATTTGTTCTTTTGCTGCTCATGCTTTTGGCATGAAGTTCAGGAAGCTGTTTCCTATTACAAGGTCCTATAGATGCTTCCCTACACTGCTTTCCAAAGTCTTTATGGTCTTGGCTCTTATATTTAGGTCTTTGATCCATCTTCAGTTGACTTTTGTATAAGGTGTGAGTTGTTAATCCTCCTTCATTCTTTTACATATGGATATCCAGTTCTCCAGGCACCATTTGTTGAATAGGCCATTCTCTCCCATTTGAGAGGGTTTGGTGGCTTTATCAAATATTATATGACTATATATATGAGGATCTACATCGGAAATCTCAATTCAGTTCCACTGGTCAATGTATCTCTCCTTTTGCCAATACCATGCTGTTTTCACTACTATAGCTTTGTAGTATGTTTTGAAGTCAGATAGTGTGAGTCCTCCAATCTTGTTTTTCTTTTTCAATATGTCTTTGGCTATTGGAGGCCTCTTACCTTTCCAAATATATTTCATAGCTAGTTTTTCTAGTTGATTGAAGAATGCTGTGTTGATTTTTATTGGGATTGAATTGAATCTGTACACCAGTTTTGTTAGGATAGACATCTTAAAAATATTTAGTCTTCCTATCCATGAACAGGGAATATTCTTTCATTTACTTAGGTCTTCTTTGATTTCCTTGAACAGTGTTGTGTAGTTCTCTGTGTATAAGTTTTTTACATCTTTAGTTAAATTTATTCCTAGGTATTTGGTTTTTATTATTGACTATTGTAAATGATATTTGTCTCTTGATTTCCTCCTGAGCTTGCTCATTATTGGTGTACAGAAATGCTACTGATTTTTGCGCATTGATCTTATAACCTGCGACATTACTAAACTCATTTATGGGTTCTAGAAGCTTTGTTGTAGACCTCTCAGGGTTTTCTATGTATAGGATCATGTCTTCTGCAAATAATGAAATTTTGACTTCTTCCTTTCCAATTTGAATGCCTTTTATATCTGGTTCTTGCCTCAGTGCTCAAGCAAGTACTTCCGAGACAGTGTTAAATAGAGGAGGTGATAGTGGGCGTCCTTGTCTTCTTCCCGACCTTAGAGGGAATGATTTTAGGATTTCACCATTGTAAATGATGTTTGCTGTGGGGTTTTCATATATACTCTATATCATGTTCAGAAAATTTCCTTGTATTCCAATCTTTTGCAGTCTTTTTATCAAAAAAGCGTGCTGTATTTTGTCAAATGCTTTTTCTGCATCTATAGATATAATCATGTGACTTTTTTCCCTCAATCTGTTTATATAGTGTATTACATTGATTGATTTTCTTATGTTGAACCATCCTTGCATACCCAGAATGAATCCCACTTGGTCATGATGTATAATTCATTTAATGCATTGTTGAATACTGTTAGCAAGTATTTTGTTGAGGATTTTTTCATCTAGGTTCATTAGAGAAATTGGTCTGTAATTTTACTTTCTTGTGGTGATTTGTTTGGCTTTGGTCCTAGAGTAATGTTGGCATCATATAATAAGTTAGGTAATGTTCCTTCTGTTTCAATTTTCAGCACAATTGGCATTAGTTCTTTCCGGAATGTTTCGTAGAATTCACCTGTGAAGCCATATGGCCTGGGGCTCTTCTTAGTTGGGAGAGGTTTTTTTGTTTTTTTTTGTTTTTTGTTTTTTGTTTTTTGTTTTTTGTTTTAATTTTTTTATTCATTTTTTTAAAATATTACATTCAAAAAATATGAGGTCCCATTCAACCCCACTGCCCCCACCCCACCACTCACCCTGCAGCAACACTCTCTCCCATCATCATGACATCCATTGCATTTGGTAAGTATAAATTGGGAGGTTTTTAATGACTGATTCTCTCTCTTTACTTGTGATTGGTTTGCTGAGATCGTGAATTTCTTCTTTCATCAATATAGGCTGCTTAAGTGTTTCTAGGAATTTGTCCATTTCCTCTGAATTGTCATTTTTGTTGGAATATGGTTTTTCAAAGTATCCTCTTATGATAGTCTTTATTTCTGTGGGGTCAGTGGTGATATCTCCTTTCTCATTTCTTATTTTGCATATTTGCATCTTGTCTCTTTTTTTCTTTGTTAGTCTAGCTAAGGATTTGTCAGTTTTATTGATCTTCTCAAAGAACCAGCTCTTAGTTTTGTTTATCTTTTCAAGTACTTTCTTATTTTCTATTTCAGTTAGTTCTGTTCTTATCTTTGTTCATTCTTTCTTCTTCCTATGGGGTTACTTTGTTGTTTTTAGCTAATTCCTCCAAATGTGCTCCTTGTTCTTCAATTTTTGCTCTTTCTTCTTTTTTGATGCATGAATTTATGGCTATAAATTTCCCTCTCAGTACTGCTTTTGCTGCATCCCCTAAGTTTTGGTATGTTGTGTTATCATTTTCTTAGTTTCAAGTTAGTTATTATTTCTTTTGAGATTTCCTCTTTGACCCACTGTTTTTCTAAGAGTGTGCTGTTTAATTTCCATATCTTGGTGTGAAATCTGGAGCCTCTGCACTTGCACATTTCCAGCTACACTCCACTGTGGTCAGAGATATTATTTTGTATGATTTTAATCTTTCTGAATTCATTGAGCCTTTCTTTCTGGCCTAGCATATGGTCTCTCTTGGAGAATGATCCATGCACAGTTGAGAAAAAAAGTATATCTTGCTATATTCAGGTGTAATGATCTGTATATGTCTATTAAGTCCAGGACCTCTACTGTACTGTTCAAAGTTTTTGTTTCTTTATTGATTCTCTTTTGAGATGTTCTGTCCAAAGTTGACAGTGGTATTAAAGTCCCCCACTATAATTGTAAGGGCATCTATTCTTTCACTTAGCTTTTCTAATGTTTGCCTCATATATTTGGAAGGGTTGTTGTTAGGACCATAAATATTTATGATTGTTTACTGTTCTTTCACTAATATGTAGTGTCCATCTTTGTCTCTCACAATTGTTTTGCATTTAAAGTCTATTTTTTCTGGTATTAATATAGCTACTCCTGCCTTTTTTTTAGTTATTGTTTGCTTGTAAGATTGTTTTCCAGCCACTCACTTTCAACCTGCTTGAATCCCTGGGTCTAAGATGTGTTTCTTGCAGACAGCAAATAGGTGGGTCATATTTCCTTATCCAATCTTCCAGTCTGAATCTTTTGACAGGTGAGTTTGACAGTTGAATCTTTTGACATTCAATGTTATTACTTTCAAGAAATTACTTATGTTAGCCATATTTTGTTTTGACTTGCGTTTGTCATATTTTGTTTGCTTTTTTCCTTCTCTTTTTGTCTTTTTTGTTGCTCTTACACTCTCCTCCATTTCTGCCTCTCCTGTTTTTTTCTTTCTTCCTGCAGAACTCCCTTTAGTATTTCTTGAAGGGCAGGGTTCTTGTTGGCATACTCTTTTAATTTCTGTTTATCTGTGAATATTTTGAACTCTCCATCATGTTTGAATGCTAGCTTAGCTGGGTAGAGTATTCTTGGTTGGAAATTTTTTCTTTTAGTACCCTGACTATATCATACCACTGTCTTCTTGCCTCCATGGTTTCAGATAAGAAATCAGCACTTAATCTTATGGAGCCTCCCTTGTATGTGATGGTTCTTTTCTCTTGCTGCTTTTAGAATTTTCTCTTTGTCTTGAGCATTGGATAATTTGACAAGTATATGTCTTGGGGTTGGCCTGTTTGGTATTTAGCATGTTTGGAGTGCATTGTGCTTCCTGGACATGTACATCCATCTCCCACAGTAGATTTGGGAAGTTTTCAGCACCCCTTCTGCCCCTTTTCCTCTCTTCTCCTTCTGGAATGCCTATAATGTGTATGTTTGTGTGTTTTACATTGTCATTCAGTTCCCTAAGTCCCAGCTGGATTTTTTCTTTCTTTTTATCTATCAGTTCTACTAACTGTTTGATTTCAGATGTACTGTCTTCCACATCGTTAATTCTCTCCTCTGCCTCTTCTAATCTGCTGCTATTTGCTGAGAGTGTATTTTTGATTTCTTGAACTGTGGTGTTCATCACCATCATATCTGTTATATTTTTGCATATGTCTGCAATTTCTTCTGAATTCTCTCCAAGTGTTTTCTTCATATTGTTAATCTCTTCCTTTAGTACATTAAGTTGGTCTCTAATATATGTTTTGAGATCTTTAATTATTTGTCCGATGTTCTGCTCCTCTTCCTGGTTTTTATTTGTTCATTGGATTCGGCCATGTTTTCCTGATTATTAGTTTGGTTTGTAGTTTTTTGTTGCTGCCTGGTCATCATTTTATCTTGACGGGTTTAATCAGTTCCTTAGCTTCTTTGTCTAGTCTTGGGGATAATTAGTTGTTGTTCATGCGTAAGTGTTATGCCTTCTCTTTGTCACTTTGTTCTTCTTACTCTATTTCCTTGTTGCTGGCTAAGTTCATTTTGAAGGAAAATATTAGGGCCAGGGAAAGCAAAATGAGTAAGAAAAGAAAATGTATAAAATAATATTGGTAATAAATGTTAACAGAGCAACCATGTGAGATCTAGGAGAATGGATATTAGACTCATGTAAGTTGTGTAGAGTTATAGCAGTAAGTAGAGCACCTATAATGAGACAGTCAACTGAATATGGGGAGGAATATATTATGAATTAAAAGGCCAGTGTTTTCATGAGAGAGGGAAAGAGAAAAGAAAGGTAGTAATATCAAGAGTGAATAAAAGACCAAAAACAGAACAAAGGTATTAGAAATAAAATGTCAGACAATTTGGGGGCCAAAGAAAGGGAGGTGGAATATAAGAGAAACAGTAGATGATGGAGAATAGAAAGATGTAGGGGAAAGGGAATAGTGTAGGTGGCCAAAATTAATTCACACAAAAAAGAGGAAATGGAGGATGAGGAAACACAGCAAGTGTGAAGCACCCCCTGCAGCACCTATTATATAAAGAAAATAAAGTAAAAAAGAAGAAAAAGAGAGAAAAGAAAAAAAAGAGATGAGAAAAAAGGGGGGCAAAGAAAAGGGTGGGAAACAAGCAAGAAAAAGAGAAAGAGGAAAAAAACTAAATAAATGAAAAAGGACCTTGAGAGAGAAAATGGGAGAAAAGACCAGGAGACCATGCAATAATAGCAACCATGACCAAAAAAAAAGTACCAGCGTTTCAAGCTAGGAATCCTCTTTTCAGTTAAATAAAATGCTTAGGGATCTGACCTTTCCCCTTTCTCCCTTCCTCACTTCTCTCTCTCCCAGGGCAACAGGAAAGCTGCCTGAGAGGTCCAGTAGGAGATTCAAGTGGGTCCTTGTTGAACCAACTCAACACAGAAGACTATGACTCTTTATTTCCTGCCTGAGAGCACCTACACCTCACCAGAAACCCCAAATATGCTATTGGAAGCTTGGATAGTGCGTCCTGCAGTCACTCCCCCTTAGGTGTGCTAGGGGAGGTCTAATTGATCTTCTGACTCCACCTTCTCCCAGACCAAGTTTCCTATCCCAGGACGTTTAGGTCAATTGGGCTTTCTCAGCAGATTCGCCTCTCCTTTCTTCCCAGACTCTCCCCAAGTCAGCTGTTGTGCTCCTCCGAGGTCAAGGACATAAAAAATCAGCAACAACAAGAAATTCCGTGGAGGGCTAGGGTAATCAAGGATCTCAGACAGACTTCAGGGCACGGTGGATTTGGGAATGGGAAGTCCATGATATTGAAGACTCAAGGTGTGTGATTCTCCGGAGCGTGGGCTACCAGGGTTTAGGGGATACAGACCTGGGAACCATGCATCCGGTTAACACAGGGTTTGGGAACACCACAGCACAACATAGATTTCAGGGATTGTGGCGGCTGGTCTGCCAGCCCTAGGGGGAAGGGTTCCACCTACAACTTCTGACCTCCGTGTCAGAAACCCAAAATTCCACCTCTTGCAAGAATCTTTTCTGTCACTGTCTCACAAAATCAATGTCCAGACACCTCCTGCCCTGCAAGCTCCCAAAACAGCCTGGTCCAGCAGGACTCTGACCCTACTCAGCCGCTTCTTTGCAGGAGAGATTATGAAGTGCACTCACTCAGATGCCATCTTGCCCCACCTCTAAATAAGACCTTTTGATGAGGTTACTTCAGTTAAGGTATGGCCCACCTCAGAATGGGTCTTAATCCTATTACTGTAGTCCTTTATAAGCAGAAAGAAATTCAGATAAAGTGAGAAAGCCTGAAGGAGCACCCAGAAGCTGAACATCAGCAGAACCCGAAAGAGAAGGGAAAGTCCAGGAGATGTTGCCATATACATTGTCATTAACAAAGGACCCATGATTGCTGGCAGCCAGCCCCAGAATGTCAGTCTGTTGGGGGGGGTGGGGAATCTCCATAATGACTCCTTAATTTGGACTTTCTTTTAGCCTCAAAACCATGAGCTAATACATTCCCATTGTTTAACTCAAGCTATTTCATGGTATTTTCTTGAGCAGCCCTGGAAACTAAAATAGTTTCTCTGCAGCATTTAGTCCTCCTGTTGACCACTCCATCCTTACTGAAATTCTTTCTCAATTCAGTTTCCATGAAGCCATTATTTGCTGCTTCTCCTAATTCTTTTGCTGATCTTTTTTCCCTCAGTAAGCCTCTATCTAGTCCTTGTATTGGTGTTTTCAAGAGTTATTTCCTCAGTCCCCTTCTTCTCTCATCCCACACTCCCTGGAAGATATAATATGTTCCCTGGATTTCAAATATCACTATGTGCTGATAACTTCAAATTTCTATCTCTAATCAGATTTTTTTCCTCAGCACTCACCTTCAAAGATACTTACCCAGCTGCTTGCTGGACATTTCCAACAAGCATCTCAAACTCAATGTATTAAAACAGAATGCACTATCATCCTAACCACCTCCAACCCAATCTTGCCTATAAAACCTAGCTGCAGATTATGTTTGTTTGCCCAATTATATTTGACTTTTTATTGAACAATCAATAGTTAAGCACCTACTCTGTGCCATACAGTATTTTAGATTCTTGCTCTGGTTTCTCTGGCTCCTCCTGGCACTGCTAAGGTCAACCAAAGTATCTGGGCCAATACAGAGTTACAATCCAAAGGGGCATACCCTCCACACTGCCTAGCATAGGGTGCAGGGAGACATGCAGTGGAGGATGGAGATGAAGATGAAGGAAATAATGTCCTGCCCAGTGTGATTCCTTTAACAAGCCATTTGTACCAGATACTAGGTATCACATAAAATGTATAGCCAATAACTTCGACTGTATCTTAGTTCAAATGCTAATGTTCTTAGTTCAAAAGTTCAAATTATACCTTCCACCCCATTCTGTCTCAGGTCTTCCACACACAGACTTCAAATAGTCTTTCTCCACATTATGTCCTGGGACTGGATATAGATAGTTGTATCCCAGGTTATGATTTTAGCTTATTCCACTTAAAACTCTGCTACTGGTTCCAGCAATGTTCTGACCTTGTTATCCTGGCCCAATGGTTGAGACACAAGAACAAGCGAGTGAAATGGTTGCTTAGGGAAGATTACAAAGTGCCTTAAGTATCAGATTAAAAACAATGGATTTAAACTTACAGGAAGTAGAGAGTCTGTGATGTTTCTAAGCAGGGAAAGTGGGAGGGATGAAAACTAAAGCCCTGATTTCGAATGTGGGAGCATAGTAAAAGTAGTAGTAGTGAAGACTGACAGAGGATGAAGACTGGAAACTATTTCAGGAATCCAGGGATGAGCTAACCAGCCTAGCCCACTCAAGCACCTGCCTTATCACTTCAAGGTTAATTCTTTATCAAACAAACCATGGACTCTAACTGAGGAACCCTTAGCCAGCATAGAAAGACAGCTGGCCATGTTTTTTTAAAAGTTCAGCACATCACAAAGACCAATGAACAAAATTATCATTGCAGGTCTCTTTGCCACTTCAACATAAATATCTAGTGTGTCTCCTTGGCTATGAGACTAAATTTGGTGCCATTTACCAGGGCACTTCCAATAATAGAGGATGGCTATCTCCTAGATTGTCCATGCCTTACTTTGCAAATTGCCCTTCATTAACTTATCATTTTAGAATCATATTACAGGATTTAAAATATAATCTCACTAACATCTCACACCATTCACAGGTGAAGCCATGAAAGTGGGGTGACAATTAGTTGCAACTCTAGATCTGACAAAAAAAAATATGACAATGTTTATAATGATCTTTGGCACATAAAGAAAGAACTTTTACTCATTTGTCCCTATATTTAACTGACTTCTTATTGAAAACCTACCATCAATTATCCTTAGCTACTGTAATCAAGGTAGAAAATGTAGAGGTCAAAAGAAAGTGTGGCAGACAATCTCATAGCAAAAAGAGTATAAGCTTTTATTTTAATAGTTACTAGGAAACCAATTTAATAGAATGGCGACTAAGAAAATAATTAGAATTAGGAAAGGAATACCCACAATGCACTAAAACAAAATGTCTTCTATCTGCTAAACAAACTTTAGTAAAGATATTGGAACGTATTTTTACCTCAGCTATAACTGAGTGTGTACTGTACGTGGTATCTTAAAGTCGCAGAGATATTTTAAATAATCTATAGTAAATTAGTGTAAGAGTCAGTTTAATAACACCATCTGGAGAGAAATAAATTCAATCTGAAGTTTAAAAAATAAAATGGGCAAGCATATTTCCCTTGATCACTACACTTCAAGATAGAGCAGAGCTTTGCTCAATCTACCAAGACAGAACCATAATCAAATGGCATTTCAAATAAAAAGCAATAATAGTGAAGTACTTTTATTGTTTAATAATAAGAATTAAGTAGTCAGAAAATCATTTAAATTATTGGAAAATTGAAGAGTAAGTCAAAGCCCAAAGTATGACCTGTGATCTCTTTTTGTCCATGCTAATGTATACTATGAACTATTTTAACTTTAATCCTTTCAATAAATGACACATCTCTGAATAGTCAGCCTTTTGTGCCTGTTTCCTATCAGTTTTTTGAGATGTCTTCATTAGCCCCACGAGAATTTATACTTCATCTAAGATGTCAGTGGTATAATATGATCTGAAATTGTTGACATTGTTTCCAATGCTTGGAATTTTTGGAGGAACCAACAGAGATAGCAAGACATAGCAAGTTCTGTGAGTGGTAAATAAACTCTCTATCTTTATATTCCAGTAGACAACCTTCTCTTTCATGTTGCTTCTCTTTCATGTTCCATATACCTATAGAAAAGAGCTTTTTCATTTCAAGATAAATAAAATGAAGTTAAAACAATAGGTGACATCAGCATGGACAGAGAGGAAGAGTAAGATCAGAGGTTTTGTAATAATAATATGATTTTTACTTCTCACCAAATATTTTTATCAGATGTATTGAAAAGTCAGGAGGAATATAGAGTGAGTGAGACATAGTCTCATCTCCCATTTAACAGTAGATCAAACATATACACAGATGACTATAAAAGAGGAAAATACCATAAGAAGTACAAAGTCTTATCAGATTTATTTTTTTTAATTATTTCTCTCTCCATCCCCCCCTCCCAGTTATCTTCTCTCTGTCCATTCACTGTGTGTTCTTCTGTGACTGCTTCTATCCTTATCAGCGGGACCAGGAATCTTTCTTTTTTTTTGTTGTGCCATCTTGTTGTGTCAGCTCTCCATGTGTGCGGCACCATTCTGGGGCAGGCTGCAATTTCTTTTGCACTGGGCACTCTCCTTGCGGGGCACCCTCCTTGCAATTGGGTCTCCCCTAGGCGGGGGCACCCCTGCATAGCAGGGCTCTCCTTGCGCACATCAGCACTGTGCATGGGCCAGCTCCACACGGCTCAAGGAGGCCTGGGGTTTGAACCGTGCACCTCCCATGTGGTAGGCAGATGCCCTATCCATTGAGCCAAGTCTGTTTCCCAATCTTATCAGATTTCAGAGTGGAAATTTGAAGAATAACATGACAAACTCTTGAAAATACAATAAACCCTCTAGTGCATCTGTATCCTATGTGAAAGAAACAAACCAAGTGTTGAACAAGGACATTAAGAGTCCGTTAAGGGAAAGGAAAAGAACATGATTTCAACAACAAACCCTAATTAGGAACAAAACATTCCAGACTGTGCCATCCTAAAGAGTAAGTGATCACTTGACATGGAGTACTTTGAGGGTCACCAGAAATGTCCCTTACCTAAAAATAACCCTCCCTGGAGACCAATCTCCAAGAATCTTTAGGGATTCCTTACTTTGTTTTATAGTATTGTCTTTCTAGGAAGTTAAAGGGAAACACCCCTTGCAGGAGTAACATATTAGCTATAATCAATGGAAATTAGATTCTTTTGAACATAACAGCCAGTTGGGTGAGAAGGAACACTTGGCACAGATATCATTTTCTAAAGGGGATAAGAGAGAATGAAAGCTAGGTGACAACACTCGAACATTGGCAAACTAGATTAAAGGGCATCCAGTGGGGAGAAAGGAGGCCACAAATTAGTTTCACAATTTTCCCCAAGACCAGCCACACTTTCAGAAATACAAAATCAAAAAGTTACTGCCCAATTATAACAATTTAAAATAGTTATTATTGTAATCATTTTTATCCTTAGCTCAGTAAGATTGGGCAAGATTAAAATGTAAAAAATGAAATCTCAGGAGTACTAGAAAAAAATATGGGTGTATATTTTTTATATTCTTACAGTGGAAAAGGCCTTTCTAAACATGAGTCAAAAAAGTGAACCCTTAACATGAAAGACTGATAAATCAGACCACCAAAAACAGACAAATGAACAAACTCGTAGGACTAAAAGAACCACAAAGCCAAAAATAATCTTGGATTCGTATCCAGATTGTATTAATAACTTTTAAAATTCAGTAATTAAAAAAGACAAACAACCCAACTAAAAAATGGGCAAAGGATCTACATAGACGTTTTTCCAGAGAAGATATGCAAATGGCCAATAAGCACATAAAATGATGTTGATGGGAGTGTGAAATATGTATCATTCTGGAAAACAGTTTGGCTTTTCTCCAAAGATTAAACACAGACTTACTATATAACTCAGCAATTCCACTCCTTCATTTCCTAGAGAAATAAAACATATGTCCATGCAAAAACTTGTACATGAATGCTCACTGCAGCATTATTCCTAATAGCCAAAGGGTGGAAACAACCCAAATTCCATAGACCCATGAATAGATAAGCAGCATGTAGTATATACATGCAATGAATATTATTCATCCATTAAAAGGAACGAAGTTATGATACATACTACAATATGGATGAACCTTGAAGACATTATGCTAATTGAAAGAAGCCAGACACAAAAAGACAAATATTACATGAATCCTGTTATATAAAATGTATAAAATAAGCAAACTCATAAAGACAGAAAACAGATTAGAGGTTAAAAAACAGATTAGAGGAATTGTAGGAAGATGACATGAGATTCAGCAGGCAGGGTTCAACTCTCTCACAAAAACAATTTTAAAAGAGCGAAAAGCTCTCCAAGGGACCTGCTTTGGAGGTCATCAGACTAGGATATTGCTCCACAACTCCCAGGAGGGTAAGGACAGAGTGTCAAAGAACCCAAAACAACAAACATGAGTTACCAAGCCCCTGCAGTGGCTAGGAAGGGTTCCTGTCCCCCACCCCCAAGACATTAAGCTGGGGGTAAAAACCCTGGCTTGCTGCAGCTGAGAGGGGAACAGACATCTTTCTCCCTATCAGCTATTACAAGGTGTATTAGTCAGTCAAAGAGGTACTGATGCAAAGTACCAGAACTCTGTTAGCTTTTATAAAGGGTATTTATTTAAGGTTGAAGATTACAGTTACCAAGCCCTAATGCGTCCAACTCAAGGTACAATAAGAGGTGTTTTCTCACCCAAAGTCTGTTGCCATGTGTTAATGCAAGATGGCAGACAATGTCTGTGAGCGTTTGACTTTCCTCCTTCATCTTAAGGCTCTGTGGTCCCAGCTTCCTCTGATCTCAGCTGTGGGCTGCCAGAAGGATTGTCACTCTCCCTGGGACTCATTTCTTTCTGGGCTCAAGCTGCTCTGGTATCTCCACAAGGTCAGCTGTAGACTATCAGGTTCATCTCTCTTCCTAGGGTCATGTCTGTGGAGCAGTCTCTCTTCCTGTGTATCTGTTTCTGTGTGTCCACTTCCATGTGAGAGTCTGTTTTATCAGCCCAAGGGGGTTGGGACTCTATTCAGAGTTGCGCTCTAATGACGTGGTTGGATCAATGCCCTAATCTTAACATGAATTAATTAGACATCTCAGCGGAATCTAAAAAGAGCAAAGAGTTATCACACGAGAGGAATATATCAGTTTACAAACATAATCTATATTTCTTTTGGGAATTTATAAATAATATCAAACTGCCACACAAGGGAATGTGGAAGGGGAGCTGGGGGAACTTTTCTTCAGAGAATTTGATCAGCAGGGCCCGCTATGAATCTCAGTTCTGGCCAAATAACAAAACACAGGAAAATGGAGACGTCCTCTCCATAGAAAGGTGCAACAAAGATCACCATCTGTTGGCTGGTCTGAAAATTGCATGGACAAAAACTGCTTTTGGTCCTCTCTGTACTATAACTCCTAGGAGAAAATGTGTGCCAGGTTATAGAGTCCCTGGCATGATTTTGATAACTTAAGCTAGGCAAATTTAAAGACTTAACTAAGCTAAACCAAATATGAAAGAAGAGTTGTGGAGAAAAAAACAACAGGCAAGAGAGAGAAATTGGCCATCAGAGTAAATTCACCAACTTATTCAGATGCCTAGAAATCAGCAAAAAATTACAAGCCATACTAGGAAACAGGAAGAGATGGCCCAGCCAAGGGGAACAAACCAAATATCTTGAAGAGATAAAGGATTTAAGGCAATTAATCAATGATACACATCTCTCTTGAATCAATTTAACAAATTGAAAGAAAATATAGCTAAAAAGATATAGGATATTAAGAAGACACTGGGTAAACATAATAAAACAATTTGAAAGCCTGCAAAAAAAAGTAACAGATTTTATTGGAATGAAAGATACAACAGACGAGATTAAAAATACATTAGAGGCACAAGAGAGCACATTTGAATTGCTCAAACACAGAATTCATGATTTTGAAAACAAAACATTCAACCTGGAAAAGACAAGTGAATAGAAAGAGAAGAGACTGGAAAAAAGTGGAACAGGGTCTCAGGGAATTGAATGACAATGTGAAACACACAAACATATGCCTAATCAGTGTCCCAGAAGAAGAGAATGGAAAAGAGGCAGAAAAAGTATTTGAGGAAATAATGGCCAAAAACTTCCCAACTCTGGAAACGGATGTGGCTCAAGTGATTGGGCTTCTGCCTACCATATGGGAGGACCCAGATTCAATCCCTGGGGCCTCCTGGTAAAAAAAAAAAAAGAGTGCCCATGCAGCAAGCCAAGTGCCCATAAGGAATGCCAAGTGCCCACATGAGTAAATGTGCAGTGAGCTGAGTGCCCGTGCAAGTGTCTGTGTGGTGAGTTGAGTGCCTGTACAGTGAGCCAAGTGCCCATGAGGTGAGCCAGTGCCTGTGCAAGTGTGTCATGCCCCAAGATGATGACACAACAAAAGAGAGATGAAGGGAAGAGTCAAGGCGAGGCACAACAGAAACCAGGAATTGAGGTGGCACCAATAACAGGGAACCTCTCTCCACATCAGAGGTCCCCAGGATAAAATCCCAGTGAATCCTAGAGGAGAAAAACAAGAAGAGAAGACAAAAAGAGAAAAAGATACAGAAGATCACACAGAGAATGAACACAGACAACAAAAAACAGCTGGGCAGGGAGGAGGAAGGGGAAAAAAACAAAACTTCCCAACCCTTATGAAAGACACAAATATCAATATCCAAGAAGGAAAATGCACACCAAACAGAATAAATCTGAACAAACCTACCCTGAGACACATACTATTTTGAATGACAAACATCAGAGATAAAAAGAAGATTCGGACAGCAGCAAGAGAAAAGCAAAACATCACATATAAGGGAAACTCAATAAGATTAAGTGCCAACCTCTCTTCAGAAACCACAGAGGAGATAAGAAAGTAGTATGATGGACTTAAGGTACTGAAAGAGAAAAACTGCCAGCCAAGAATTCTATATCTGGCAAAGCTGTCCTTCAAAAATGAGGGGAGTTCAAAGTCTTCTAGACAAACAAAATCTGATAGAATATGTTACCAAAAGACCAGATTTACAAGAGATACTAAAGGAAGTGCTGCAGCCTGAATGGAAAAAACAAGGGCAAGGGACTTGCAGAAGAGTGTAGAAATGAAGATTATTAGGAAGGGTAAATTAAAGGATAAAAAGACAGATAATAGTATGATATTACAATAGAAAGACAAGAGACAAAATGAATTAAGTAATGCCTTTACAATAATAGCATTGAATGCTAATGGCTTGAACTCCCCAAAGACGTAGGTGAATAGAATGGATTAAAAAATATGAGCCGTCTATATATTGTCTACAAAGGAACCACTTTGGATGTAAGGACACAACTGAGTTAAAAGTGAAAGGTTGGAAAAAGTTATTCCATGCAAATAGTAACCAAAAAAGAGCTGGGGGAAGTGGATGTGGCTCAAGCAATTGGGCTCCTGTCTACCATATAGGAGGTACAGGGTTAAATGCCCAGGGCCTCCTGGTGAAGGCACGCTGGCCCACACAGAGTGCTGTCCTGTGCAGAGCACTGCCCCATCCAGGAGTGCTGCCCTACACAGGAGTGCTCCCCTGCACAGGAGTGCTGGCCCAAGTGGAAAGCTGGCACAGCAAGATGACACAACAAAAAGAGACACAGAGAAGAGACAATAAGAGACGCAGCAGATCAGGGAGCTGAGGTGGCACAAGATAATGATCACCTCTCTCCCACTCTGGAAGGTCCCAGGATTGGTTCCCAGAGCCACCTAATGAGAATACAAGCAGACACAGAACACACAGTGAAAGGGCACAGAGAGCAGACAATGGGGGGAAGGGGGAGAAATAAATAAAACAAATAAATATTTTAAAAAGAGCTGGAGTAGTGATACTAATATCAGACAAAATAGATTTTAAATGTGAAACTGTTATAAGGGATGAAGAAGGTTATGATATTCATAAACAGTTCAATTCAGCAAGAAGAAATAAATATAATAAAAATTTATGCACCAAACCTGAGCATCCCAAGATACAGGAGGCACACATTGTCAAGATGAACAGAGAAATAGGCATCTGTACAATAATAGTTGGAGAATACAATACACTACTCTCAATGTTGTATAGAACATCTGGACAGAGGATAAATAAAAAAACAGAGAGCTTGAATAGTATGATAAACAAACTAGACATAACAGACATCTATAGAGAATTGCACACCCATATAGCATGATACACATTCTTTTCAAATGCTCATGGATCCTTCTCAAGATAGACCATATGTTGGATCAAAAGACAAGTCTTAATAAATTTTGAAATTATACAAAACACTTTCTATGATCATAACAGAATGAAGCTGGCAATCAATAATGGATGGAAAAGGTAAAATTCATAAATATATGGAGATCAAAAAACACACTCAAATAATCAGTGCATCAAAGAAGACATTGCAAGAACATTCAGTAAAAATATCTTGAAATGAATGAAAATGAAAATGCAATATATCAAAACCTATGAGACACTGCAAAGGCAGTGCTGACAGGAAAAATTATTGCCCTCAATGCTTACATGAAAAAAGAAGAATGAGCTAAAATTAAAGTTCTAACTGCACATATGGAGGAACTAGAAAAAGAACAGCAAACTAATCCAAATCCAAGCTGAAGGAAAGAAATAATAAAGATCAAAGCAGAAATAAATGAACTTGAGAACCAAACAAAAATAGAAAGAATCAACAAGACCAAAAGTTGATTATTTGGGAAGATCAATAAAATCAACAGACCCTTAGCTAGAATGACAAAGGAAAAAAACGGAAGGAAGCTTTCTCAATATCATAAAGTGCATATATGAAAAACATACAACTAGCATTGTACTCAATGGTGAAAGACTAAAAGCTTTCCTACTGAGATCAAAAACAAGACAAGGATGCCCATTGTAACCATTATTATTGAATATTATGGTAGAAGTTCTAGCTAGAGCAATTAGGCTAGATAAATAAATAAAAGGAACCTAAACAGGAAAAGAAGAAGTAAAACTTTCACTATTCTGTGTTGATATGATCCAATATCTAGAAAATCCTGAAATCCACAACAAAAATACTAGAATTAATAGACAAGTTCAGGGAAGTGGATTTGGTTCAATGGACAGAGCATCTGCCTACCACATGGGAGGTCCGGGGTTCAAACCCAGGGCCTCCTGACCCATGTGATGAGCTGGCCCATGCACAGTGCTGATGAGTGCAAGGAGTGCCGTGCCACACAAGGGTGTCCCCCCGCATAGGGGAGCCACACACACAAGGAGTGTGCCCCATAAGGAGAGCCGCCCAATGAGAAAAAAGTGCAGCTTGCCCAGGAGTGGTGCCGCACACATGGAGAGCTGACGCAGCAAGATGACACAACAAAAAGAGACAGATTCCCAGTGCTGCTGACAAGAATATAAGCGGACAGAAGAACACACTGTGAATGGACACAAAGAGCAGACAACTGGAGGGGGGAGGGCGGGGAAGGGGAGAGAAACAAATAAAAAATAAATATTAAAAAAAAAAAATAGACAAGTTCAGCAAAGTGGTGGGATACTGCTGAGACCAGCTCAGCAATAGGTCTGCAAGAAGGGAGGGCAATGCAGAATGGAAGAAATAAAAGGACAGAAAGAAAGACACAAGAAAGAAAACAAAGATGGGACCAGGGGACTTCACAGCTTCAGAAACTGAGAGCCTCAACCCTAGTTTCCACATCATATTTATTTGGAAGCTAATGAGCAGCTGTTTGCTACTCGAAGCAACTTGCAACATCCTCTACAATAACAGGAAGCAACTTGTAACATCCTCTACAATAGCAGGAAGCAACTTGCAATATCTTCTACAACAGCAGGAAGCATCTTGCAACATCTACAATAACAGAAAGCAACTTGCAACATCTACAATAAGTCAACATCTATAATAACAGGAAGCAACTTGCAACATCTACAATTACAGGAAGCAACTTGCAACATCTTCTACAATAGCAGGAAGCAGCTTGCAACTTCTACAATAAGGTAACATCTACAATAACAGGAAGCAACTTGCAACATCTTCTACAATAAGAGGAAGCAATAAATAGGTAAACCAATTTCCCACAACAGGATACAAGTTTAATATGCAAAAATCAGTAGTGTTTCTAGACTACTGAGGCACAATTTGAGGAGGAAATCAGAAAAAAAGTTCATTTATAATAGTGACTAAAACAATTAAATATTTAGGAATAAAGTTAACTAAGGACATAGAAGACCTGTATTCAGAAAACAACAAAACATTGCTAAAAGAAACCGAAGACTTAAATAAATGGAAATATATTCCATGTCCATGGATTGGAAAACTAAACACTTTTAAGATGTGAATTCAACCCAGTTGATATACAGATTCAACAGAATCCCAATAAATCCCAACAGTCTTTTTTGCAGAGATTGAAAAGTCAATAATCACTTTTATTTGTAAGGGTAAGGTGACCCGAATAGCCCCTTAAAAAAGAACAAAGTTGGAGGACTCTCACTTCATGACTTTAAGTCATATTACTTGGCTGCAGTGGTTAAAAAATAGCATGGTAATGGCATAAAGACAGAAAGATTGACCAATGGAACCAAATTGAGAACTAAGAAATAGATCATCACATCTGCAGTCAAGTGATTTTTGACAAGGCTGTTAAACTCACACAACTGGGCCAGAATAGTCTGTTCAACAAATGGTGCTGGAAAACTGTATAGCCACATCCAAAAGAAAGAAAGTGGACCCCTATTTCACACCTTATACAAAAATTAACTCAAAATGGGCAAGGACCTAAATACAAAAGCAACAACCATAAAACTAGAAGACAATGTAGGAAAACATCTTCAAGATCTTGTGGTAGATGGTAATTTTTTAAACCTTACACCAAAAGCATGAGAAACCAAAAAATGGATAAATGGGACCTCCTCAATATGAAACACTTTTGCACTGCAAAGGTCTTTGTCAAAAGAGTCAAAAGACAGCCAACTCAATGAAAGAAAATATTTGGCAATCACATATGCAATAAGGGTGTAATATCCATGATACATAAAGAGATCACACAACTCAAAAAGAAAAAGCAAATTATCCAATTAAAAAATGGACAAAAGTCTTGAAAAGATGATTGTCCAAAGAAGAAATACAAAATAGTGAAGAAATACATTAAAAAAATGTTCAACATCACTAGTGATTAGGGAAATGTAAATCAAAACTACAAGAAGATATCATTTCATACCTATTAGACCAGCCACTATTAATAAGTCAGAAAACTGTAAATGTGGGAGAGGATGTGGAGAGATAAGAATGCTTATTCAGGGAGGAAGAGATGAGATGTGGAGGCGTTTTCAGAACTTGGAGTTGTCCTGGGTGGTGCTTCAGGGACAATTACCGGACATTGTAGATCCTCCCAGGGTCCACTGGATGTAACGTGGGAGACTATGGGCTATGATGTGGACCATTGACCATGAGGTGCAGCAATGCCCAGAGATGTACTTACCAAATGCAATGGATGTGTCATGATGATGGGAGAGAGTGTTGCTGTGGGGGGAGTGGTGGGGTGGGGCCGGTGGGGTTGAATGGGACCTCATATTTTTTGAATGTAATATTTTTTAAAAATGAATAATAAAAAAAGAATGTTTATTCACTGTTGGTGGGAATGTAGAATGGTACAGTCACTGTGGAGAACTGTTTGGCAGTTCCTAAGTTGAATAAAGACCTGCCACGGGATCCAGAAAACCATTACTAGGTATGTACCCAGAAGAACTGAGAGCAGTGACACGAATAGACATCTGCACACCAATGTTCATAGCAGCATTATTCATGATTGCCAAAAGTTAGAAATAGCCCAAGTGTCCATCAACTGATGAATATATAAACCAACTGTGGTGTATATATATGATGCAATATTATGCAATGGTATGAAGAAGTGAAGTCGAGAAGCATATGACAATATGGATGACACTGGAGGGCATTACATTGAGTGAAGCAAGCCAGACACAAAAGGACAGATTCTATATCATTGAGCTATTATGATCTAAATATATTATGTAAACTCATGGAAATAATAATTACAATATAGGTCACCAGAAAACAGAATGAGGGTAGAAAATGGAAAGCTGATGTTTAATCTGTGCAGAGTTGGTTAAAAGGTTGTAAATCTTTGGAAATAAATGGAAATGGTGACAGCACATCATGCTGTTTGTGACTAGCAGAGCTGTTATAAGAGTATGCCAGTGGTTGAAAGTGTAAGGACATTTATATTACTAGAAGGAAAGCTTTAAAATGTACCAGAGGACTGTATAACATAGTGAAACCTCATGTAAAATACTAATATGGGTGGCATTGCATATATAAGACTATTTTTTTACAAAATCAACACATATAAATGAGACAGAAGGAAACAGAATAGCAGCTATGTATGGCAGGGGAAGCCTAGAGAGACTGAGAGGTGATGAGTTTTGTTTGGTTGGTTGATTTTTGTTTCTTATTATTATTACTGGAATAATGAAAATGCTCTAAAAAATAACTGACATGAAGAATGCACAACTATGTCATTATACCAAATACCATTGATTGTATACTTTGGATGGATTTATGCTTTATTAATATGTGTAAATAAAATTGATTTGTTTAAAACATAGATTAGTGGTTCTCAGGGTCTGAGGGGAAGAGGAATGGGGAGTTACTGCTTAATGTGTTCAGTTTCTATTCTGGATGATAAAAAAGATTTGGTAATGGATATGGGTGATGGTAGGATAACATTGTGTATATATTTAATGCCACTGAGCTATACACTTAAAATGGTTAAACTGGCAAAAATTATATGTATCTATATATATATATCTCCACAATAAAATTTTTTTGGATAGGCAGGGAGCTAGGAATAGCCAGGAACTTTTTAATCTTAATTAATGGTATAAGAGGAGGTTCTTTTTTCTACAGGGGTGAGGTTTAGTAAAATGGCCTTGATATTGATTCCCCATTCACTCCCCTTTTTAGGCACAACCAAGGCTAGAAGTCCAGAGTGCAGACCAGGAGTGAGTAATTAACTCCCATGTTAATTAAGAAATTAATAGTCTTATCTGCCATGTCAAGGGTCACTCAAGGTCTCCTGGCTGATGGTTCACACATGATTTCAGGCCCCTTCTGACCTCTCCTGGGGCAAGGTCCTGGCAGTCCACATGGTGAAGCAACTTGGCGACAGGTTCCTATTGACAGCCGTGATGTCACGATACCTTTAATGCCAGCAGCTAAAAGGTAAGCCTGCTTCTGGGCCCTATGCCTGCCCCCTCCTCACCTGCTTCTCCTGGTGGCTCAGTCTTAATTGTTGAAAACTGTGAAGACTGGTTTCTAAAAGGGATGTAACGGAAATTTGGGGGCCCAGGGAAAGTTTCTGCAGCTTTTTACAGATATCCAATGCAGACTACCTGGGTTTCTAGGTTCTGTCTCTGAGTAACTTCCCTGAGCTTATTTAAAATTGACTATTTTGGTAGTACATTTCCTCATCCCTTTTAGAAGATATGGTCACATGGTCACATGGTCTCTGGCCTTCAAATCTGTCTGCCCTCTCCTGTCTTACACAGGTTTAACTGGAATTTGGGGTCCCATACAGAGCCCTCTCTCAGCCATACTACAGCGACATAGTGTGGGAGGAAAAGATTAGCCTCTTCCTTTTTAAACCATTGGTATGCAGTTTGTCCCAATTAGAAGCTGCCTATTATCCTAGGGGAAGATAAACACATTTGTCAGTCTTGGTGGCATCCCACTCCTAGACCTAGTTGATCAAATTGCTCACCGAGCCATCATCCTGGAGGTCAGGAGCCCTGCTCACTCTCCCCCTGTTCTGGGAATCAAGAGTCTTATATCTCTGGGAATCCCCTGAGCCTTAGAGGTCTTGGGAGACATCTGGATCTGATTCCCAGACCTTAGCTCCCAAACCAGACTTTCCCACTAAGAAAGGGATTGGCTAGAGGTTTTTCTTTTGCCTACTTTGCAGAGGCCTTCTGCAATAGCCATGAGTGGGCTCATCTCATGGCCACTCCCAGGGAACAAGCTCCACAGTTAAACCTGACTTTAAGAGGCATGTTAAAAAGCAGAGACTGATCAACAGATGAATGGATAAACAAAATGTGTTATATACATACAATGGAATACCTCTCAACTGTAAGAAGTAATGCAGTAATAACACACGGGATAATATGGATGAATGTTGAGGACCTTATGTTGAGTGAAGCAAGCCAGGCATTGAAGGACAAATACCACATGACTTGTTTGATATGAATTAAGCAAATCAAGCCATCTCAGAGAGCTAGAGACTGGAAGATAGGCTTACAGGAAATAGGCAGGGAGAGGAAGGTTGTGAGCCAACGCCCACATGGGCAAAATCTATGATAAAATGGAGGTAAGTAGTTGTGCAGTGAAGGGATAAGACAGGGGTATAGGGATAATATTGGGTTGGGCTTTGCAGGCTTGAGGGGGGCTAGGGTTGTGAGGATGGGTCAGATGGTCCATGGAATTGGGGGGAGGGTTGGGCTGGAGCAGGTGAACAAGGGAGATTGCCAGGTACGTGGTTGAAACTATAATATTAAGAAAACTCTTTAGAAAATATAAGGAAGAGTTATGGGTTTAAGGTGTTGGACTGGGGGCATCTGGCAGAGGGTGCACCTGGGGCAAGCTTCTAGGGAGTATGTGAGTGTTCATCTTGTCATAGTGTGTTATATCAGTGGGTGGAGAACCATACAATGAGTGGGAGGTGTTGTACCCCCATGCTGGGGAGACCTGATGTTCTCAAACAGAGGAGACGGTGTCTCTCAAAAGCATGGATGGATCCCAATGAGGGAGGACAGACTACTGTGTCAAGCCCTCAGCATTGTTGCAAGTATCTATAAATCTTGTTCTTCAAGCAGTGAAGCATGGTTGTCACTGTGGGCCCCAAGGTGAGGGGAAGAGAGGAATAGAATAAATGGAAGAGAGGGTAGTTGGGCGGCAATGGAAGTGTTCTGTATGATTGCACAACAATGGATACAGGCCATGTTAAATTTCACAAAAAATTTATAAACCATAATGCAAATCATAATGTAACCAAAAATTTATAAAAATGCACAGTCTAAAATGTAAACCATAATGTAAACAATACCGTAACCATGGTTAGTAGCTATGTTTCAATATTTGTACATCAGTTGTAGCAAATGTAACATCCACATGTAAAAAGATCATTGCTGGGGAAGGGTGAAAAGGGGGAGGATGTTGGGTATATGCAAGTACCCTATATTCTATATGTGACTTTACTGTCACCTAAAACTTTTTTGAAGACATAATTTTTAAAAAGATGTAAAACACTGTAGCAGTTTGATATGGTTATGAATTCCAAAAATTGATATTGGATTATGTTTGTAATCTGATCTGTACCTGATTGAGTTATGATTAGGGCTTTAATTGGGCCACATCATTAGGGCATTGAGTCCCCGCCCCTTGGTGGGTGGGGATCCACAGATAAAAGGCCTGGCAAAGGACAGAGTTGTGGGTTTCTGAAGTTGGAGTTTTGATGTTGGAGTTTGATGCTGAAGTCTTAAGCTGGAGCCCCTGGGAAAGAGACAGAGCTGTTTGCCTGATAGTCTATAGCTGACCTTGTGGAGGAAACAGAGGAGCTAAGCCCAGAGAAACCCAGAAAGCCTGAACCCTCACAGACGTCAGCAGCTATCTTGCTCAAACATGTGGAAATAGACTTTGGTGAGGGAAGTAACTTATGCTTTATGGCAAATTTTTTTTATGTTTTGCCTTTCATCACTGTAATAGGAGTTTCCCTCTATGTACAGTGGCAAGGCAATCTCTTCCATTTCTTCCTCAGTGTTTGTATTAGTCAGCCAAAGGGGTGCTGATGCAAAACACCAGAAATCTGCTCTATGTTATAAAGGGTATGTATTTGGGGTAGGAGCTTACAGTTACCAGGCCATAAAGCATAAGTTACTTCCCTCACCAAAGTCTAGGTGTTGCAACTCCAGTGAGGCTCAGGGCCAGCTGGCACATGGACAGCCCAAAGATTCCAGTCTCTTGGACATACACCTACAAACTCCAGTGTCAAGTATAGGTTTAAATAGAAGGGACAGATGAGCCATGTCTGGGAAGCCATAACTCAGTCCAACTCTGTCACTCTCAGGAGCACAGACTCCAAAGTAGGGCTCACTGGCAAGGCACCAAACTCCAGAGCTATCTGCCCTGACCATAGGACCTAGGTGTCTCCAGAACCTTTAGGAGCCCCACTATTTGGGGTAGTATACACTTTGGCAGTCTATGAAATCCTGCTGAGATGTGCATAAGTGTCTACTTTGGGATGACCCCTGACTCACTTTTAAGTCTCTTAGCCATATAAACTCATTTGTCTTTACCTCTTCCCACCCTTTTTTTGAGGGCTTTTTCCAGTTGCATTGATAGTTGGTGCTTGGTAGTAATCCCTCGTTGCTAGTGAGGCTCATCCTCAGGAGTCATGTCCAGACAGACTGGGCCCGGAACCTTAAAAGGTCTGCATGGAAAAAAATACTATAAACAAGTCAAAAGATGAGTTGAATACATATTGGCAATTCATATCACAGGTAAAGGGCTAATTTCCTTTATATATAAAGAGCTTCTACAACTCTAAAAGAAAGAGATCAATAGAAATAGAGAATAGATATGGACTAACAATTCACAGAAAATAAATTAATATTGCTTTTAGAAAGTGAAAATTACTAAAGCTTACTCATAATGAATGAGATGCACATTTACAATGAGATGTCACTTTTACCTATCAGGTTGTCAAAAGTCCAAGATTTTGATGATACTATTTTCAGTGAGGGTATGGGAAAACAAGCACTCTCATATATTTCTGATGGGAGCATAAGTTGATGGAATCAGTATGGAGATCAATTTGGCAATATCTATCAAAATTTAAAAATATTGACCCAGCAATTTTATTGCAGGGAACTTATCCTAGTGCTAATACTCTCACATCTGCAAAATGGCATTTGGGGAAAGAGATGTGGCTCAAGCAATTGGGCTTCCATCTACCGTATAGGAGGTCCAGGGTTCGATACCCAGGGCCTCCTGGTGAAGCTAAGCTGGCCAATTTGGTGAGTTGGCCCACAAGGAGTGCTGCCCCAGGCAGGAGTGCTGCCCCACATAGAGTGCTGACGCAGCAAGATGATGCAACAAAAGGAGACACAGAGGAGAGAAAATAAGGGACGCAACAGACCAGGGAACTGAGGTGGCGTAAGAGAATGATCACCTCTCTCCCACTCTGGAAAGTCCCAGAATCGGTTCCTGGAGCCGCCTAATGAGAATACAAGCAGACACAGAAGAACACACAGCAAATGCACACAGAGAGTAGACAATGGAGGGAGGGGAAATAAATAAATAAATCTTTTTAAAAATGGCATATGTAAAGAGATATTTATCTCAGCATTGGTTGTAATAGCAAGAATTAGAAACACCTGAATATCCAGTGACTAGGGGAAAGTTTAAATAAGTAAAAAATCTATATGCTTGTATAGGTAATCTCTGGAGGATACATGGAAATGGTGAACAGTGGCAATTTCTGAGGAAGGGAACTGAGGGATCACGAATGAGAGAGATTTACTTTTCCCTGTACACTTGTACAGCTTTGGGGTTTTTTATTATTATGCACATGGTTTACCTATTTTTCAACTGTTATTTTATTTATTTAGCAAACATGTAGAAATTTCTATGTGCCAAGCACTTTTTTAATTTTTTTAATTTTTTTAATTTTTATTCATTTTTAAAAAAAATATTACATTCAAAAAATATAAGGTCCCATTCAACCCCACCGCTCCTACCCCACCACTCCCCCCACAGCAACACTCTCTCCCATCATCATGACACATCCATTGCACCTGGTAAGTACATCTCTGGGCATCGCTGCACCCCATGTCCCGTGTTCCACACCATAGCCCACACTCTCCCACGTTCCATCCAGTGGGCCATGGGAGGACATACAACATCCGGCAATTGTCCCTGGAGTACCACCCAGGACAACTCCAAGTCCCGAGAATGCCTCCACATCTCATCTCTTCCTCCCACTCCTCTCACCCAGCAGCCACCATGGCCACTTTTTCCACACCAATGCCACATTTTCTCAATTATTAACCACAATAGTTCATGAATAGGATATCATTAAGTCCACTCTGATCCTTACTGTATTCCTCCTTCCTGTGGACCTTGGCTTGGTTGTGTCCATTCCACATCTATGTCAAGAGGGGGTTTAGATTCCACATGGATATTGGATGCAATCCTCCTGCTTTCAGTTGTAGGCACTCTAGGCTCCATGGTGTGGTCGTTGACATTCTTCAACTCCATGTTAGCTGAGTGGGATAAGTCCAATAAATCAGAGTGTAGGAGCTGAAGTCTGTTGAGGTTCAGGGTCTGGCTATCCTATTGTCAGTCCAGAGATTCAAATCCCCTAGATATATCTTAAGCCCCAGCACCAACTACAATTCCAGTAAAGTAGCATGAAAGTCTTGTGAAAAGAGATCCCATCTGAGTCCAGCTCCATCATGCAGAAACACCAGCTCCAAAGAAGGGCCAACTGGCATGGCAGTGAACCCCATCTGCCATGACCATAGAACCTGTGGGTCTCTTTAGCCCTCACAAGGACCAATATCTGGGGTTGTATCTACTTTATCTGTCTCTGAGACTCTGCTCAGGTGTGCATAAGGGCAATCCTTCTGACAACCTCCAGACTCTTTTTTAGAGACTCATAGCCATATGAACTCATTTGTCTTTTCCATTTCCCCCTTACTTCAGGTCAAACAGCATTTTTAACTCCTGTTATTATATGTAGACAAGGATATTCTGCTGGTCCGCGTTGAACCTTTAATTTAAGGTCATTTTCTAGTTACGTCATCAGCTGGTAGCCAAGCACTCTTAACTTTCCAAATATTAACTCACATATTTTTTCATAAATGAGGTAGACATTATGATTATCCCCATTTCACTGATTATGAAACCCAAACACACAGGGTCACATTATGACTTCCATGGTCCCTAGGTACTTTTGTCTTTGTGGGACCCTTCCTCCATAAATATATAATAAAAATTGTATTTTACCATTACTCTGGTATAAAGACTCCTGTAATCTATGATGAATTCATTATTATATAATGATTATTTTTTCTGTTTTTCTTTATGATTTAAAAAATTGAAAATTAAAACACTTTTGTAGGCTTCTAAAATTTAAATATTTTAATGGTTTCCCGAAGTATAACAGGTTCTAGGCACTGTGCCTGCTGTACCTAATGGATAAGTGTGCCCTGCAAGCCCAGAGAGGCTAAGCAACTGGACCAAGGTCACAAAGTCAGTGTATTAGTCAGCCAAAGGGGGTGCTGATGCAAAGTAACACCAGTCTGTTGGCTTTTATAAAAGGTATTTATTTGGGGTAATGTCACACCTCAGCTTCCATGGTTTTCCTATTAAA
Organism: Dasypus novemcinctus; assembly: GCF_030445035.2. NCBI lineage: Eukaryota > Metazoa > Chordata > Mammalia > Cingulata > Dasypodidae > Dasypus > Dasypus novemcinctus. The sequence continues at coordinate 127,837,545 of NC_080704.1, forward strand.
GCTGTTTTCCCTCCCATTTCTCCCCTCCATGTCCCTTTTATTCCAGGCTGGCAGTGGTTTGTTCATACAGCTCTCTCAAAAACCTTGTTGGTTTAGCATGCAGGAAGCAGGGGTCCAAGCCATCAGGCAGTAAGACTTACCATAATAAGTCTTCCCTGGATAACCGTATTTTCAATCCTGACTTACAATTTCTAAGTTTAGTTAATTCCTCCAATAGGGCACTATCATCTGGGGTCTTGATTTCCACAGGCTTGGAATTTCCAGAATCAGCTTGTGGTTTCTTTGTACCCAATAATTCAGTTATCAGCATATCTCATTTCTCTAACATTTTGCTGTAAGCTGCAAGGAGAAGCCAGGCTGCATTTTCCACATTTAGTTGTTTTGTTTTTGTTTTTCTTTTTTTTTCTTTATTTTCTTTTAAATGTTACATTAAAAAAATATGAGGTCCCCATATACACCCCACCCCACCCATGCCACCCCTCCCACATCAACAAACTCTTCCATCATTGTGGCACATCCATTGCACCCAGCGAATACATTCTGGAGAACCGCTGCAGCACATGGACAGTGGTCCACATTGTAGCCCACAGTCTCCCCCAGTCCAGCCAGTGGGCCACGACAGGACACACAAAGTCCAGGACCCATCCATGCAGCGCCACCTAGGACAACTCCAAATCCTGAAAATGCCCCCACACCATATCTCTTCTTCCTTTTCCCGACCATCAGCAGCCATGCTTTGTGTTTTTTTTTAAGATTTATTTTTTATTTATTTCTCTCTGCTTCCCCACCCTCCCACCCTAGTTGTTTACTCTCTGTGTCCATTCACTGTGTGTGCTTCTGTGTCTGCTTATATTATAGTCAGCGGCTTCAGGAATCCGTGTCTCTTTTTGTTGCCGTCATCTTGCTGTGTCAGCTCTCCGTGTGTGTGGTGCCACTCCTGGGTAGGCTGCACTTTTTTCACACTGGGTAGCTCTCCTTACAGGGTGCACTCCTTGTGTGGGGGGCTTCCCTATGCTGGGGACACCCCTGCATGGCAGGGCACTCATTGTGTGCATCAGCACTGCGTGTGGGACAACTCCTCACTCAGGTCAGGAGACCCTGGGTTTGAACCCTGGATCTCCCATATGGTAGGCGAATGCTCTATCCATTTAGCCAAATCTGCTTCCCCACATTTAGTTTTGAAATCTCCTTGGCTAAATATCCAAGTACCATAATTTTAAAATTCAGCCATTCATACAACATCAGGAGTCAATCTTGCTAAGTTCTCTGCTACTTTAAAACATACGATCTCTTTTCACAAGACTTTCATGCTACTTTACTGGAATTGTAGTTGGTGTTGGGGCTTAAGATATATTGAGGGGATTTGAATCTCTGGACTGACAATAGGATAGCCAGGCCCTGAGCCTCAACAGACTTCAGCTCCTACACTCTGATTTATTGGACTTACCCCACTCAGCTAAGATGGAGTTGAAGAAGGACCCACACCATGGAGCCTAGAGTACCTACAACTGAAAGCAGGACGATTGCATCCAGTATCCATGTGGAATCTGAGCCTCCTCTTGACATAGACACAACCAATCCAGGTCCACAGAGAAAAGGTGGCATTGGTGTGGGAAAAGTGGCCATGGTGGCTGATGGATATGGGGAATGGGAGGAAGAGATGAGATGTGGAGGTGTTTTTGGGACTTGGAGTTGCCCTGGATGGTGCTTCAGGGACAATCACCAGTCATTGTAAATCCTCCCAGGGCCCACTGGATGGAACGTGGGAGAGTATGGGCTATGATGTGGACCATTGACCATGAGGTGCAGAGATGCCCAGAGATGTACTTACCAAATGCAATGGATGTGTCATGATGAAGGGAGTGAGTGTTGCTGGGCGGGGAGTGGTGGGGTGGGGGTGGTAGGGTTGAATGGGACCTCATATTTTTTTAATGTGATATTTTTACAAAATGAATAAAATTTAAAAATTAAAATTAAAATTAAAAAAACATGTTTCACCTTTCCTCCAATTTCCAATAATAGTTTCATCATTTCTTTCTAAAGTCTTATCAGAAATAACTTTAGGCTCCATATTTGTACCAACAGTCTCTTCAAAGCAGTCTAGGCCTTTTCCATCAAGCATCTCAGAGTTCCTAAAAAAATAGCCTTTACCCATATATAAAACCGTTCCAGCATTTTTGGTAATTGCATAAGCATGACCCCACGCTACTGGTGCCAAATTCTGTTTTAGTCAGCCAAAGGTGGTGCTGATGCAAAGTACCAGAAATCTGTTGGTTTTTATAAAGGGTATTTATTTGGGGAAAATCTTACAGTTACAAAGAGTCCAACTCAAGTTTGATTTCTCACCAAAGTCAGGTTCCACATGTTGAAGCAAGGTGGGTTCCAATTTCTGTGAGGGTTCAGCCTTCCTCTTTTTCAGCTACAAGCTGGCTTGCTTCTCTTTCTAGGGCTTTAGCTTTTGAGCCTTCTCCTTTTTATCTCATGGCAGGACTGAAAAGACCAAGCTCTCTCTTCTTCCATGTGTGTGTATATTTATATAGCTCACCAAGAGGGTGGGGACTCAACCTGAGTTACACCCTACTGATGTGGTCAAATCAAAGCCCTAATCTTAACATAACTTAATCACAGACATCCTCACTGAATCGTATACAATCAGAGGGTATCACACCCAGAGGAACAGAGCAGTTTACAAACATAATCTCTCTTTTTGGAATTCATAAATAATCTCAAACTGCCACAGCCAATAAGGGATAGAGCTGGGATTTGAACCCAGGTAATGTGATTCCAGAATCTGTGATTTTGACCTTTATACAAATCACACAGGAAAAATTATGTACCAGTATATGTGCTAACATGAAATGACTTACAGGATACATTGTTATGTGAAAAAAATCCAGAGGAAGAGCAGTGTTTATGCAAAAGAAGATTTACATATACACACACATATGCATAGTTAATATATACCTAGAATATTTCTGGAAGAATATACTCAAAAACTTCTGAAGAAAAGGAACTGGGAAACTGGGGACCTGGGGAGATTTTCTTTTCATTGTATGTTCTTTTGCACTATTGGATTTTCTTTTTACCATAAGCACACATTACTTTTTTAATTTAAAAAATAGTTTTAAAATAACCTGGTACTCACATTAAAAGTGAACATTCTATGACTGAAGGCAGACTAGAAAAACAAATTCACAGAATCTGTTAGGGAAATTGTTAAATAAACTACCATTAATAAAATGGAGCTCTCAATAAGAATGCCTACCATATGCCAAGCACCATGATAACACCTTTACCTATGTTATTTCAATCACACTGTATTAGTCAGCCAGAGGGGTGCTGACGCAAAATACCAGAAATTGCTTGGTTTTTATAAAGGGTATTTATTTGGGGTAGGAGCTTACAGATACCAGGCCATAAAGCATAAGTTACTTCCCTCACCAAAGTCTGTTTTCACGTGAGGAAGCAAAATGGCTGCCAACAGATGCAAGGGTTCAGGCTTCCTGGGTTCCTCCGTTTCAGGGTCTTGCTACTCTCTGGGTTCAAGATTCCTTTCTTCCTAGGGCTTGCTTCTTCTTGGGCTCAATGTTCCTCTCTTCCAGGAGCTGGCTTCTCTTTCCTCTGTGAGTTTACTTCCTGGGGCTCCAACTTAAGGCTTCAGCATCAGGCTTCAGCATCAAACTTCAACATCAAAACTCCAACATCAAAAACCCTCAACTCTGTCCTTTGCCATGCCTTTTATCTGTGAGTCCCCACCCACTAAGGGGTGGGGACTCAATACCCTAATGACATGGCCCTAATCATAACTTAATCATACCCAGGCACAGACCAGATTACAAACATAACCAATATCTATTTTTGGAATTCATAACTATATCAAACTGCTACACTCCACATTCTGAATTCCAAAAAGACATTACAATATTTGAAAAAACCTTAAATCAGTAACAATACAAGTACTAAATCATATCACAATCAATTTAAAGAAATACAGTTTGTCTTGAGGCAAAGTCCTGTCTGCTATAGACCTCCGAAACTTATGAAACAATTTATCTGTTTCCAATACACAAATGGACAGACAAAGGATAAACACTTTCATTACAATAAGGAGAAAGTGGGAGGGAAACATGATTCATGGGTGCTTTACAGTTCAGTAAACCTACAGGGCATCCTCCATTCGATTTTAGTCTAAGAGTCATTCTTAAGATGATGGTTTCTTCTCCTTGGTGCCTTATGGGAACCCACCCTTTCCACATGCTTACCCAATGGCCATTTTTCTTGGTTCCACCCTCATCAAGCATCTGAGTGTCAACCAAGCTCTAGACATCACCCCCTTCAAGAGGGTTGGGATGATTGCCACCCCTTACCCAATTTTTGGGTTAAAGTCTTAACCCCCCCCCCCCTTGTACAGTGACATGAAAATAACATTCCCTCTAACCTTTGACATACAGTCTCAACTCTCTCAGAGCAACGAGTTGACCACTTGGTCTTCCCTAATCCATGGGGGACAAGTCCAGTCCTATCAGACCTGTGGAGTGTTGACCTTAACCGCCATAATCCTTGGGGAATATGTTCCACATTCTGCACCCTGGGGTGGCCAAACTCTCCCAGTACATTGAACAGGAACATCCACCCTCTTCAACTGCTAGGGCAAACTCACCCACTCTGTACACACAGGTGGGGTTCTTCTCTTGGCCCAACGTGTTATCTTAATTTCAGATCTCAGCTCCCATGGTTTTCCTCTTAAAACTCTTTGTCCTTCAATCTCTCCTTTCCATGTCCTTTTTAGTCCAAGGTGACAGTGGTTTTGTTCATACAGCTCTCTCAAAAATCTTGTTGGTTTAGCATGCAAGAAGTCCGGGTCCAAGCCATCAGAGATTAAGAACTTCCACAAGTCTTTCTGAGATAACTGCATCTTCAATCTTGATTTACAAGTTTCAAGTTTAATTAAGACCTCCAATGGGGCACTCTCATCTGGAAGCTTGATTTCCAGAGGCTTGGAATTTCCAGAATCAGTTTCTGGCTTCTTTGTGCCTGACCATTCAGTCCTCAGTATATATCTCTCATCTAGCAGTTTGCTATAAGCTGTAAGGAGAAGCCAAGCTGCCTTCTCTAGGTTTACTTTGGAAATTTCTTCAGGTAAATGCCCAGGCTTGCCATTTTCAAATTCTACCTTCCATAAAATGCCAGGAGCTAATCTTGCTAAGTTCTCTGCAACTTTAAAACACGGATCGCCTTTCCTCCAGTTTTCAATAATAGTTTCATCATTTAATTCTAAGGCATCATAAAAAGTCTCCTTAGCATCCATATTGCTATCAACAGTCTCTTCGAAGTGATCTAGGCCTTTTCCATCAAGCATCTCAAAATTTCTCCAAAAAAATACCCCTTACCCATTTATAAAACCATTCCAGCATTTCAGTAATTGCAAAAGTACTTCCCCACTCCTCAGTACCTAATTCTGTATTAGTCAGCCAGAAGTGTGATGATGCAAAATACCAGAAATTGCTTGGTTTTTATAAAGGGTATTTATTTGGGGTAGGAGCTTACAGATACCAGGCCATAAAGCATAAGTTACTTCCCTCATCAAAGTCTGTTTTCACGTGATGGAGCAAGATGGCTGCCCATGACTGCAAGGGTTAAGGCTTCCTGGGTTCCTCCCTTTAGGGTTTTCTTCTTTGTAGGTTCAAGATTCCTTTCTTCCCAGGGTTTGCTTCTTCCTGAGGTCAGCGTTCCTCTCTTCCTGGGATTTGCTTCTCTTTCCCCTGTGAGCTTACTTCCCGGGGCTCCAGCTTAAGGCTTCAGCATCCAACTTCAACTTCAAAACTCCAACATCAAATCTCTCAACTCTGTCCTTTGCCATGCCTTTTATCTGTGAGTCCCCACCCACCAAGGGGTGGGGACTCTACACTGTAATGACATGGCCCACTCAAAGGCCTAATCATAACTTAATCACACCCAGGTACAGATCAGATTACAAACATAATCCAATATCTATTTTTGGAATTCATAACCATATCAAACTGCTACACATACCTTATAGCATCCCGATGAAGAATATGCTATCATTCCCCTTTACAGATGAGAAAACTGAGGTTCAAACAAGACTAAGTCACTTGTCTAAGATTACACAGGCTGTAAGCATATGAGTGCTAATGACTATGCAGCCCATGAGTCATTCATTTTTATTCCTAAATATAGACTTTTCAATGCATCTCTTTTAAATTTCATCATTTTAGTCCATATGACCAATCAGTCAGGCTCTTTTTGTGTCATGATTCCACCATCCAGTGCATTAATCTTTATAACACCCTTAAATCTGGCAAGAATGCTTTTTCTGTTTCCATCCAAGTTAAAGATGAAAATGTTTAACCCAACACAGGACTTAAGCAGAGCCCTGATGGTGAGACTACGGATCCCTCCAGGATCACATCAACCCATGCCTTTGGATAATGAGTTACCAATCCAATTGATTGCACTATCTATCATTCAACCTGCATCCCTGGTCCCTGGCTCATAGGACATTTGGAGATTCATATGTTTTGCTGCCATGCCCTTTGCAGTATTCCCTTGCTTGCTACTCTGAAAATCCTTTCACAGTAGGTATTTAAAATTAATAAAGAACTGGTTTCTTTACTAAGATCTGCAGGTTTCAGAAACATACAGCTTGGCAAATTCCCAGACCACAAACTCAAACTGCACAAAGACTATGATTCCTGCCCCCCCCCCCCACACTGAACCCTACCCTCTATGCCCTGTTCCAAAACCTTTCATAGCTCATTTGAACAGGACATTTTTAAAAGCAGAGATATACAGCCATTTCCTCCCTGAAATCAACCCACTGCCATCCAAAATAGCCCAGACAACTGAACACAGCAGCTGGTAGAAGAATGTCTCTAACCATAGGGGGAAGGAAGCTAAATGCATGCCACAAGGAATTACCAAAGAAGCACTCTCTATAACAACCTCTTGCTCTATTTCTGGCTACAACATACAAGCTATAGTCAATGTTGGGAGAAGTACGTATTTTCAGATTTCTTCTGTAATCACAGACTATGGCATTGAATGTTTATATAGGTATCCCTAAGTCAACACGATTGCTATGTTTCTGAAAAGTTTACTGGTAAGTAGGCTTTACTGAACAAGGAATTCATTTTTTCATTGAGTTTCCCGACTGAATTGGAACAACATTGCCTGGAAATAATTTTGTTTCTTGCTTATTAAAAAAAATTTACACTTACAAATGCAGCAGAATTTTCAATTACAAATTTCAGAGGAAAAGTGATTAACTCCAAAAATAATAAATAACATGTTATGCTCAAAATGAGTCACAGAAGAGAATGACTAAAAGCAAAAGCATAATAGAATGTCAGATTCTGATGACAGGATTACTTGGCTAGCAATGCCTCATATATTGTTCCACTATGAAACATCAGTTTTGCACCATATCTAATATTTCCCCCTGTTTTAGATTTACCATCCCCTTTCAGACCTCTTCATCAGATGATATCAGTATGGTTTGTTAAAGAAAAAAATTATAGGAAAAAATAACAATGCATAAAGTAGGTCTGTTTAGATATGCAATTTACTGGAAGCTGGTTAATGTCCAAAATGTGAATAGTAAATTAAATCGTGATTTTACTATCCCCAATCTAATGGCTAAAATCAAGGTACTCGGGAAGTGGACTTGGCCCAGTGGTTAGGGCATCTGTCTACCACATGGGAGGTCCACAGTTCAAACCCCAGTCCTCCTTGACCTGTGTGGAGCTGGCCCACGTGCAGTGCTGATGTGTGCAAGGAGTGCGCTGCCACGCAGGGGCATTCCCCGTGTAGGGGAGCTCCACACGCAAGGGGTGCACCCCGTAAGGAGAGCTGCCCAGTGAGACAGAAAGTGCAGCCTGCCCAGGAATGGTGCCACACACACGGAGAGCTGACACAACAAGATGACACAACAAAAAGAAACACAGATTCCTGTGCCACTGACAACAACAGAAGCAGACAATGAAGAAGACGCAGCAAATAGACACAGAGAACAGACAACCAGGGTGGGCGGGGAGGGAGAGAGAAATAAATAAATCTTTTTTAAAAAGATGCTATTTTAGTTAAAATGTGGCCCAGTTGAATAAGGATGGGCCTTAATCCAGATTACTGGAGTCCTTTATAAACAGAAGGAATTTGGATACAGAGAGAGAAAGCTATCAGAAAGAACCAAGAGCTGGAAGTCGACAGAGCCCAGAAGAGAAAGGAAAAGACATCACCATGTTGGGAAAGCCAAGGAACCCAAGGATTGCTGGCCAGCCAGAATTCTGCTGAAATTGGGAGAAAGTAAGCCTTCTAACTTCTAAAACCATCAGCCAAAAAATTCCTGTTGTTTAAGCCAAACCAGTTTGTGGTATTTTTTATAGCAGCCTAGCAAAACGAAGATGGTGACTATACTAAAAGATCTAGCATTCATGTTATCAAAGTTCCAGGAGAGGAGAAAGGGGGAAGGGCTTAAAAAGTACTTGAAGAAATAATGGCTAAAAATGTCTTGAATTTGGCAAAAGACATAAACCTTCAGATTCAAGAAAATGAGTAAACCCCAAAAGGATTAGCTCAAAGAATTCCACACCAAGTCACATCATAGTTGAGCTTCTGAAAATTGGCAAAGATAAACTCTTGAAAGCAGCAAGAGAAACAAACCTTAACTAAAAATAATTTAAATGGCAGTAGATTTCTCATCTGAAACCATTGAGATGAGAAGGAAGTGGCACAACACTTTTCAAGAGCTGAAGTAAAAATAATTGTTAATCCAGAATTCTGTATCCAACAAAAATATCCTTCCAGAAGGAAGGGGAAATGAAGACATTCTAAGGTAAGGAAAATTAAATGAATGTTTTGCCAGCTTCCCCACCCTAAAAAATGGGAACAGGAAGTTCTCTAAAAGAAAAGGAAGGTTCTGGGAAATGGCGCTGAAGTAGGTAGGCAGTCTGAACCTCTTGCACAAAAAAAGCAGAGAGAAGAAGAGACCTATCTAAAAGGACTTCTTTGGATATATAGAGAAAGGGAAGGTGCTCAGAGTCGTCCAGGAGGGTACTGAAAAGATAAAGATGCCGAAAGAAAACTGTGAGTTGCTCACTCCTGTGGCTAGAAATGGCACATATACCCCACCCTCAGGGAAAATAGCCTAGGTGGAGCCCCTGGCTTGCTGTTCCAAATGGAGTATGAGGGGGCATTCCATGGGAGGAAAGGGGGTCTGGGAGGGTGGAGAATGGTTTCTCTGTGGTTAGTTTGGCCAGCTGAGTCTCCTTTGAATCTTGGAAGGGACCCCAACCCAATGGGGAGAGGGGAGAGGTATCTCCTCAAGTAGGTTGTCATGCCCAGCTGACCAGGTAAGTAGAAGAATTGGATTAGAGAGGGGGCAGAGACAGAGAGGTGCCTAATCAGCAGGACTCTGGCAAGCTGATAGGAATCTAACCTGCTCAACAAAAAGGGGGCTGCTGAGATCAGCTCGGTGATAGGTTGGCTTAAAGGGAAGACAATGCAGAACTAAACAAAATAAAGGACAGAGAGAAAGAACAAGAGAGGAGATAAAGATGGGATGAGGGGACTCACAGCTTCTGGAACTAAGAGCCTCAACCCTAGTTTCCACATCATATTTATTGGAAACTATCAACCAAATGTTTATTATCAGAATTGCAACATCATCTACAATAACAGGGAACGACAGCAACATCTACAATAAGGAACAGGTCATACAAAGTTCAAATACAATTAAACTCTTTTTCCCATATTTCCACCTTTGTTTTCGCACAAAGGGGGTCACACAAAAACTAGATATATTCCAGTAAATGTTCTGCTAGATAAAATGCTTTTCTAATGCTTTGCAACATCTAACTTACAGCTAGGAAATCCTGAACCAGCAACCGATACCAGAATCTGGATTAAAAATAACAAGTGAAAAGTGCTGACCCATAAGATATTGGTTCACTGATTAACAAAGTTTCCTGCATGGTATTTTCACTTTTAGGTTTGAACAGTACTTATTAAATTTTTTCTTAATACATTCAGTCCCAGGATTGTTCAAACTTAAAACAAAAGATTTACATATACATTCAACAAGGTACATTTATATATCACAGTTCATCAAATCACTTAAGTACACAATATGTTACATTATTAAAATTCTGATTAGTATTCAAGCATTTTATGCATAATCCATAACTACCATAGATTATACAACAACAAACAATAAGAACAATAAGACTTCCAACTAGCAGACATTTAATGAATAGACTTTCATTTCTCATGGGCTTGATATTCCCAGCCAGGAAGGCTATATAGACCAGTACTCGATCAAAAATGATCTTTTTCCCCAGTTTGTATAGTGCTCTTAGCATCTTCACTGGACCTGGGGCCACATCCAATTCACAGGCTAAGTCAATATCCACCTTCTCCCTCTTTTTTTATTTTTTAAAGCAGCCTGCTGGAGGTCCTCCTAGTCCCATTAACGACCTTACCTAATTAACACATCTTAGAGAGGGATAAAAGATTTTTAGTATTCCAACAATATTACAAATTCTATTAACATGAGAAAACATTGCACTTTATCAATTACAGCAAAGAGTACAGTTTTGTCTTACCCAACCAAATAACATTTAATAATTTGATAGAGTAACAGGGACCTTATAGCTTGTCCCAATTATTTGCCTATTCCAGGCCCTTAAAATATCATTGTCTCTGATGTTTCCTAGTAGGGTCACTGCCACAGGTTTCTTCTGTGCAGTCAGATTCATGCCATCAGGCCGGGGCAGAAAACCTTGAAGAACTGCAAAAGTCCATTGTTGACCTTTTCACACAGTTTTTGCACTTTTTGTATTCATTCAGGTTCATTTTACTTCTACAAAACACATTAACTCAATGAATGCTACCACGATACTTTTACAACTTGCTATGTGCATACTAATTCTGTCCCGTATATCTCCATTTTCTGATTTTATAAAACTAACCATTTTATTTTAAGACAAAACACCTTAAATTTCAGTTAGCATTCCGAACAAACCTTTTACCTATTTCAATATTCACTTAACTTTTATATCTTTCATTTTATCCTATGAAGAAAAATAAATTATTCATTTCAATTTAAGCAAGAACTATTTTTTATGAAGAGACTTATAGTAATTCTTATTAATCAAGACATAATTTTTATTATTATAGAGACCTCATTAACATTTTTAACTTAGGTAATAGCATAAGTACTTATTTAATTTTTTGGCTATTTAAATACAGCTCTTGGAAACGGACTTGGCCCAGTGATTAGGGCGTCCGTCTACCACATGGGAGGTCCGCGGTTCAAACCCCGGGCCTCCTGACCCGTGTCGAGCTGGCCCATGCACAGTGCTGATGTGCGCAAGGAGTGCCCTGCCACGCAGGGGTGTCCCCTGCATAGGGGAGCCCCAAGCGCAAGGAGTGCACCCCGTAAGGAGAGCCACCCAGTGCGAAAGAAAGTGCAGCCTACCCAGGAATGGCGCTGCCCACACTTCCCGTGCCACTGACAACAACAGAAGTGGACAAAGGAACAAGATGCAGCAAACAGACACAGAGAACAGACAACTGGGGGAGGGGGGGAATTAAATAAATAAATAAATCTTTTTAAAAAATAAATAAATCAATAGAGCTCTTTCAGAACCTTTTATTTATCAAATCATATCACCATCTGGAGTCATGAAAATATACACTGACAATTCTTTCTTTTTTCTTTTTCATTTTCCTTCCTTTTTCTCTCTCTTTCTTCCTTTTTCTTTCTCTTTCTCTTTCTTTTTTCCTGCCTTTTTCTCTTTCTTTATCTTTCTTTTTCTTTTTTTGTCTTTATTTATTTTTTTAATATTACATTCAAAAAATATGAGGTCCCCATATACCCCCACCCCCCTCATCCCACTCCTCCCCCCATAACAACAATCACTTCCATCATCATGAGACATTCATTGCATTTGGTGAATACATCTCTGAGCACCACTGCATCTCATGGTCAATGGTCCACATCAGAGCCCACACTCTCCCACGTTCCACACAATGGGCCATGGGAGGACATACAATGTCTGGTAACTGTCCCTGCCGCATCACCCAGGACAACTCCAAGTCCTGAAAACACCTCCACATCTGATCTCTTCCTCCCATTCCCTACCCCCAGCAGCCACCATGGTCACTTTCTCCATACCAATGCCACATTTTCTTCTATTACTAATCACAATAGTTCATGAATAGAATATCAGTAAGTCCACTCTAATCCATACTCTATTCCTCCATCATATGGACCTTGGAATGGTTGTGTCTACTCCACATCTAAATCAAGAGGTGGCTTAGATTCCTCATGGATGCTGGGTGCAATCCTCCTGCTTTCAGTTGTAGGCACTCTTGGCTCCCTGGTGTGGTGGTTGACCTTCTTCACCTCCATGTTAGATGAGTGGGGTAAGTCCAATAAACCAGAGTGTAGGAGTTGCAAGTCTGTTGAGGCTCAGGGCCTGGCTATCACATGGTCAGTCCAGAGATTCAGGTCCCCTGGGTATATATTAAACCCCAGCACCAATTACAGTTCCAGTAAAAGTAACAGGAGAGGCTTGTGAACAAAGATCACATCTGAGTCCAGCTCCATCACACAGAAACACAAACTCCAAAGAAGGGCCAACTGACATGGCACTGAACTCCATCTGCCATGACCATAGAACCTGTGAGTCTCTGTAGCCCTCAGAAGAACCAATACCCAAGGTTGTATCTACTTTATCTGTCTCTGGGACTCTGCTGAGGTGTCTTCCTTTTTCTTTCTATCTTTCTTTCTTTTTCTTTTTTCCTTCCTTTTTCTCTCTTGCTCTTTCTTTCTTTTTTGAACAATCACACACACAGAAACAATTACAACACACACACACTGACATTGAACAAACAGACAAACACAAAAGCTATTCCAAATCTATTAATCTGGAATGTCTTCATTGCTTCCTTTTATAATTCAACATTTCTTTTCTAGCTTTCCTCCTCTCAATTTCTTTCTCAATCTCTTTCTGTCCCCAAGCCATACTTGCTTTATGATGCCATGCTTTAACAAGTTCTGCAGTTTAGATGCTTTGATGTAAAGCCATTCTAGTCTTCAGATTGAGACCCAGCCATGCAGTTTCCAGCATCCATCTCTCCATCTGTATGATCAAAGGTTCTGGGTTCCACAGGAACTTTCATTGTCTCTTGGCATTCATGGTTTGGCTTTATCTGATGAGCTGGTAACCACACAGGACATTCTCCATCTCCTGGGGAAATACAAGCAAACCCTTGAGGACTTCAAAGGCTTTGCAAACCACTTGGAGCTCTGCACCATTACACCAACTTTAGTTTCACTCTAGGCGATCCATCTTCACTTCGGGCCACACATTGGGCACCAGTTGCTGACATCAGCTTAGTGATAGGTTGGCTCAAAGGGAAGGTGATGCAGAATTTATGAAATGGAGAAAGAACAGGAGAGGAGATAAAGATGGGACCAGGGGACTCACAACTTCTGGAACTGAGAGCCTTGACCCTAGTTTCCACATTGTATTTATTGAAAACTACAGAGCAGCTGTTTGCTATCAGAACTGCAACATCATCTACAATAACAGGAAACAACAGCAACATCTATGATAAGGAACAACTGCAACATCTACAATAAGGAACAGGTCATACAAAGTTCAAATACAGTTTAAACTCTTTTTCACATGGGGGCAGATAGTTTTCTGATAAGGCTAACTTACCTAAGGAGACAGTTTATCTCAGTGAAGGAATCCCACCTTGCACATATGAGGTCCCTGGTTTGATTCCTGACATTTTTTCAGAGAAGTGTTCCACTGGGTTATCAGGCATCCAGCTGATACTTTATGACAGGGATATACATTTCAAGGAAGTGCAGTGCATGCCAAACAGTATAAATCCTAAAAGGCCTACTCAAAGACATATACTTGTCAAATTGTCCAATGCTCAAGAAAAAGAGAGAATAGTAAAAGCAACAAGAGAAAAGAGATCCATCACATACATGGGAAGCTCAGTAAGATTAAGTGTTGATTTCTTGACTGAAACCATGGAGGCAAGAAGGCAGTGGAATGACCTAGTTAAGGTGCTAAAAGAAAAAAAAACTTCCAGGCAAGAATTCTCTACCCTTCAAAGTTGGCATTCAAAGATGAGAGAGAGTTCAAAATATTCACAGATAAACAGAAATTAAGAGAGTTTGTCAGTAAGAAACCCATGCTTCAAGAAATACTAAAGGGAGTTCTGCAGACTGAAAGGAGAAGACATGAGAAAGAGTTGGAGGAGAGTATAAGAACAAAAGATAAAAAAGAGAAATAAAAACAACATATAGCACACATAAACCTAACAAAAATATGGCTAATGTAAGTAATTCTTTGGCAATAATAACATTGAATGTTAATGGGTTAAACTCTCCAGTCAAGAGACACAGATTGGCAAAATTGATGAGTAAATATGACCCATCTATATGCTGTCTACAAGAAACCACCCTTAGACCCAGAGATGCAAGGAGGCTGAAAGTGAATAATTGGGAAAAAATTTTACATGCAAAAAATAACAAAAAAAAGGGCAGGAGTAGCTATACTAATATAGGGGGAAATTTTGCATTTAAATGCAAAACTACTGTAAGAGATGAAGAAGGTCACTATATATTAATAAAAAGGATAATCTATCAAGAAGAAAGAACAATTATAAACATTTATGCACCTAACCGGGGCACCTCAAAATACATGAGGTAAACATTGAAGAAACTAAGTGGAGAAATAGATGCCTCTATAATTATACTGGGGCACTTTAATACACCATTATCACCACTAGACAGAACATTTCAACTGGGAATCAATAACGAAACAAAGACCTTGAATAATACATTAGAGAATCTGGACCTAATAGACATATACAGAACATAACACTCAAATACAGCAGGATATACTTTCCTCTTGAGGGCACATGGATCATTCTCCAAGATAGACCACATGCAAAGCCACACAGCAAATCTAAGTGCATGCAAAAAGATTGAAATTATACAAAGTAATTTCTCTGATCATACAGAATGAAGCTGGAAATCAGTAAGGAGCAGAGAACCAGATTAGGTAAAAGATGTGGAAGTTAAATAACACACTCTTAGAAAATCACTGGATCATGGAGGGAATTGCAAAATAAATTAGTAACTACCTTGAATAAAACAAAAATGTCAACACAGCATATCAACACCTATGGGATGCAGCAAAAGTTGTACTGAGAGAAGAATTCATAGACATGAATGTCTATTTTAAAAAGAAAAAAGAAGATGAGAGGTGGAGGCGTCTTTGGGACATGGAGCTGCCCTGGATGGTGCTTCAGAGGTAATCACCGGACATTGTAAATCCTCACAGGGCCCACTGGATGGAATGGAGGAGAGTATGGGCCATGATGTGAACCATTGTCTATGAGGTGCAGAGGTGCCCAAAGATGTACTTACCAAATCCAATGGATGTGTCATGATGATGGGAACGAGTGTTGTTGGGGGGGGGAGAGGGGGGGGTGGGGGGGGTGGGGTTGAATGGGACCTCACATATATATTTTTAATGTAAAATTATTACAAAGTCAATAAAAAAATAAAATAAAATAAAATAAAATAAAATAAAATAAAATAAAAAGAAAAAAGAGCTAAAATAAAAGACCTAATGCACACCTGGAAGAATTAGAAAAAGAACAACAAACTAACCCAAAAACAACTAGAAAGAAGGAAATGACAAAGATTACAGCAGGGCTAAATGAAATTGAAAATATGAAAGCACTGGAAAAATAAAACAAAAACTGGTTCTTTGAGAAGATTAATAAAATTGACAAACCCTTAGCTAGACTAACAAAGAAAAAAACAGAGAAGATGCAAATACATAAATAAAAACAAGGAAGGGATATCACCACTGATCCCAAAGAACTAAAGAGTATCCTAAAAGGATACTTAGAAAAATTGTATGCCAACAAAATGGATAATTTGGAGGAAATGGACAAATTCCTAGAAACACACAATCAGCCTACATTGATGAAAGATGAAATTAATGAATGCAACAGACCAATCACAAGTAACAAGATAGAATTAGTCATCAAAAAAACCCCAACTAAGAAGAGCCAAGGACCAGATGACTTCACAGGTGAATTCTACCAAACATTCCAGAAAGAACTAAGACCAACTCTGCTTAAGCACTTCCAAAAAATAGAAGTGGAGGGGCCATTGCCTAACTCATTCTATGATGCCAACATAACCTTAATACCAAAGTCAAAGAAAGAAACCACAAGAAAGGAAAACTATAGACCAATCTCTCTAATGAATCTAGATACTAAAATCCTTAATAAAATACTTGCTAATCATATCCAATAACACACCAAATGAATTATACACCACGACCAAGTGGGTTTCATCACTGGTATGCAAGGATGTTTCAACATAAGAAAATCAATTAATGTAATACATGACATAAATGAATCAAAAGAAAAAAATCATATGATCATTGCAATATGCATAAAAAGCATTCAACAAAATACAGCACCCTTTCCTGATAAAAGCACTTCAAAAGATAGGAATACAAGGAAACATCCTCAACATGATAAAGGGTATATATGAAAAACACACAGCTAACATCATATTCAATGAACAAATCCTAAAAGTTTTCCCTGTAAGATCTGGAACAAGACAAGGATGCCCACTGCCACTACTCTTATTTAACATTGTGTTAGAAGAACTTGCTCAAGCACTTAGGCAAGAAAAAGACATAATAGGTATCCAAGTTGGAAAGGAAGAAGTCAAAAGTTCACTATTTGCAGATAACATGATCCTATACATAGAAAATCCTGAGAAATCGACAGCAAAGCTTCTAGAGCTTATAAATTAGTTTAGTAAAGTAACAGGTTATAAGATCAATGTGCAGAAATCAGTAGCATTTCTGTACACCAATAATGAGCAAACTGAAGAGGAAATCAAGAAAAAAATCCCACTTACAGTAGCAACGAAATGAATCAAATAACTAGAACTCAATTTAACTAAAGATGTAAATGACTTATATGCAGAAAACTACACAACACTGTTAAAGATAATCAAAGAAGATTCAAATAAATGGAAAAATATTCTCTGTTCATGGATAGGAAGACTAAACATCATTAAGATGTCTATCCTACCCAAACTGACTTACAGATTCAATGCAATCCCAATAAAAATTACATTTTTTACTGAATTGGAAAAGCTAACTATGACATTTATTTGGAAGGACAAGGGGCCCCTAATAGCCAAAGATATATTGAAAAAGAAAAATGAAATCAGAGGAATCACACTACCTGACTTTAAAGCATACTACAAGGCTACAGTGGTCAAAACTGCATGGTATTGGCACAAGGATAGATACATTGACCAATGGAACCAAATTGAGAGTTCTGATATAGATCCCCACATACACAGTCACCTAATATTCAACAAGGCCACTAAGTCCACTCAACTGAGAGAGAATGGCCTCTTCAACAAATGATGCTTGGAGAAATGGATGTCCATATCCAAAAAATTGAGAGAAGAATACCACCTCACATCTTATACAAAAATTAACACAAGATGGGTCTAAGGTATAAATTATAAAAGCCAAGATTATAAAGCTCCTAGAAGATAATATAGGGAAACATCTACAAGGTCTTGTATTAGGAAGATAAAGTTCATGGTTTCATGAACTTTACACCCAAACCACAAGCAATGGAAGAAAAAAAATTTTGCACCTCAAAGGAGTTTCTCTAGAAAGTAGAAAGGGAACCTACTCAATGGGCGAAAATACTTGGTAACCATATATCTGACAGGGGCCTAGTATCTTGCATATATAAAGAAATTCTACACCTCAAAAATAAAGACAACTCATTTTAAAAAGGGGCAACTGTATTTCTCCAAAGAAGAAATACAAATGGCTAAAAAGCACATGAAAAGATTATCAACATCACTAGATATTGGGAAATGCAAATCAAAACTACAATGAGATATCATCTTACACCCATTAGACTGACGGTTATTAAAAAAAAGAAGACCACAAGTGTTGGAGAAGTTGTGGAGGAATAGGAACACTTATCCACTGTTGGTGGGAATGTAGAATGGTGCAGCCACTGTGGAGTACAGTTTGGTGGTTCCTCAGGAAGCTAACTATAGAACTACCATACAATCCAGCAATCCCACCATTGGGTATATACCAAGAATTGAAAACAGGGACATGAACAGATATATACACACCAGTGTTCATAGCAGCATTACTCAGTATTGTCAAAAGTTGTAAACAACCCAAATGTCCATCAACAGATGAAAGGATAAACAAATTGTGGCACACACATACAATGAAATATTACTCATCTGTAAGAAGGAATGCAGTATTAACATGGGATAACAAGGATGAATCTTGAAAACTTATGTTGAGTGAAGCAAGCCAGGCACAGAAGGACAAATATTACATGTCCTCGCTGATATGAATTAAGCAAATTGAGCAGACTCACAGAGGAGTCCTGATGATAGGTTTACAGGAGACAGAAAAGGAGAAGGTTGTTATCCAATGCCCATATGGGCAAAATCTATGATAAGGTAGAAGGGTGTAGTTGTACAATGGATGGGTATAACAATGGTGCTGTGATGCTATTGGGCTGGACAGTGCTTATCTTTGAGGGGATAGGGTGAGGAGGATGGGTTAGAATGCCCATGGAGATTGGGTGAGGGTTGGGGAGGAAGCAGGAGAACTCTGGGGATTTGCAGGTATGTGGTTGAAACTAGAATTCTGGGAATGTTCTTTTGGCAAATATGGCAGGGAAGGCCTACTGGTTTAAGGTGTTGGATATGGGGGCATGTTGGACAGGTCATTCCTGGGGCAGGTTTCTAAGGAGTGTGTAGCATTCATCTTGTCTTAGTGTGTTATATCACGTGATGGAGACTCACATAATGGTTGGGAAAGTGTTGAACTCCCATCCTGGGGAGTCCTGCTATGATCTCAAAAAGAGGGATGGGGGTTTCTTGAGAGCATAGGCACTGCCTAATAGGGGAGGAAGTCTAATATGTTAAGTCCTCAATATTGTTGAAAGTAACTATGAATCTGGTCCTTCAATGAGTTAATCTTGGTGGCTGCCATGGGTCCAGAGGGGAGAGGAAGGGAGGAATAGAATAGATGGAACATGGGACATTTTGGAGAATATGGAATTGTTCTACATAATCCTGCAATGATGAATACAGACCAAGTCAAACTTCATCAAAATCTATAAAATGTATGGTCCAGAATGCAAATCATTGACCATGGTTAGAACAATGTTTCAATATATGTACATCACTTACCAAATCCAATGGATGTGTCATGATGATGGGAACGAGTGTTGTTGGGGGGGGGGAGAGGGGGGGGTGGGGGGGGTTGAATGGGACCTCACATATATATTTTTAATGTAACATTATTACAAAGTCAATAAAAAATAAAAAAATTAAAATATATATATATATGTACATCAATTGTAACAAATGCACCATCCACACATAGAATGTTATTAATAGGGGAAAGAGGGAAAGGGAGAAGATGTCAGGTACGTAGGAATCACCTATATTCTGTACATGACTTATCCATGACCTAAATCTTCTTTGAAGACAAAATTTAAAAAATAAGACATTGGGTGAAAAACGGAAGCAAATGTTGCTGTACATACAAGACAACGGATCTTACAGTGATGAAAGACATAAAGTCAGAAAAAATTTTAAATTTAGATTTTTTATTATTTTGATTTTTTTTATTTTATTCATCATTTTTAAACTATTCTTATATCATTTTCCTATTAAATGTATTTGGTTATTTTGTTCACTTCAATTTTTTATGATTTATTTATTTCTCCTCCCCCACCCCCACCCCGTTGTCTGCTCTGTGTTCAATCACTGTGCATTCTTCTGTGTCTGCTTATCTTCTCCTTAGGTGCCACCAGGAACCGATCCTGGGACCTTCCAGAGTGGGAGAGAGGTGCCAGTCTCTTGCACCACCTCAGCTCCTTGGTCTACATCATCTCATATTATCTCTCCTCTGTGTCTCTTTTTGTTGCATCATCTTGCTGCACCAGCTCTCCACTTCGGCCAGCACTCCTGCACAGGCCCACACTCCTACATGGGCCAGCACTCTGCATGGGCCAGCTCTCTGCTCAGGCCAACTCACCATGTGAGCCAGATTGCCTACACCAGGAGGTCCCAGGAATCAAACCCTGGACCTTCCATATGTTAGATGGAAGCCCAAATGCTTGAGCTACATCTGCTTCCCTGCTGGCTTCAATTTTGAAGAATTGTTACAACTGCAGCAGGGGAGGATCATTGGTGCAGGGTGTCAGAGTTGGGAGATGCATGGGAGGAGGTTCACCTGGGTCATATCTATAAGTTGCATAAAAGTGTTCAAGTGTTCATGGGGTATTGTCACAGTGGATGAGGATCCACACAATAACCAAAAGGATATTGAATTCCCATCCTGGGGAGCTCTTCCACATTCTCTAATTGGGCAGCAGGAATCCCCAAATACAGGGGCAGTGACTAGTGAAGGAAGATGGACAATTGACAGACCCTTAATAGTGATGAGTCTACTTATTTTATTTTTAAAAATTTTTATTCTAGTAACATATATACAACTTAAAATTTCTGCTTTTTTTATTATTGACTTTGTAATAATATTACATTAAAAATATATATATATGAGGTCCCATTCAACCCCACCACCCCCACCCCACCCCTCTCCCCCCCCAGCAACACTCATTCCCATCATCATGACACATTTCCATTACCATTGCATTTGGTAAGTACATCTTTGGGCACCTCTGCACCTCATGGTCAATGGTCCACATCATGGCCCATACTCTCCCCCATTCCATCCAGTGGGCCCTGTGAGGATTTACAATGTCCGGTGATTGCCCCTGAAGCACCATCCAGGGCAGCTCCATGTCCCAAAGACGCCTCCACCTCTCATCTCTTCCTGCCTTTCCCCATACCCATCAGCCACCATGTCCACTTTTCCCAATCCAATGCCACCTTTTCTATGTGGACATTGGATTGGTTGTTTCCATTGCACCTCTATGTCAAGAGGAGGTTCAGATTCCACCTGGATGCTGGATGCAATCCTCCCACTTTCAGTTGTAATCACTCTAGGCTCCATGGTGTGGTGGTTGTCCTTCTTCAACTCCATCTTAGCTGAGTGTGGTAAGTCCAATAAATCAGATTGTAGGTGCTGGAGTCTGTTGAGGCTCAGGACCTGGCTATCACATTGTCAGTCCAGAGATTCAAATCCCCTAAATATATCTTAAACCCCAACACTAACTGCAACTCCAGCACATTAGCATGAAAGTCTTAGGAAGAGAGATCCCATCTGAGTCCAGATTCATCACACATAAACACCAGTTCCAAAGAGGGGCCATCTGACCTGGTAGTTAGCCCCATCTGCCATGACCATAACTCCCATGGGTCTCTTTAGCCCTCAAAGGAACCAATACCTGGGGGTTGTATCTGCTTTATCTGTCTCTCAGACTCTGCTCAGTTGTGCATAAGGGCAATCCTTCTGACAGCCTCCAGACTCTTTTTTAGAGACTCGTAGCCATATAAACTCATTTCTCCTTTCCATTTCCCCCTTACATTAGATCAAACAGCATTTTAAAGTCATGTTATTTTATGTAGACAGGGATATTCTGCTGATCCACATTGAACCTTCCGTACAAGGTCATTTTCCAGTTGCATCATCAGTTGGTAGTTGATAGTGGTCCCTCGGTGCCAGGGAGGCTCATCCCCGGGTGTCATATCCCACGCTGGGGGGAAGGCATTGCATTTAGAGTTAGGCTTCGAGACTGGCCACATTTGAGTAACATGAAGGCTGACAGGAGGAAATTCCCAGGCACAATGCTGCTCTAGGCCTTGTTCTTATTTTAGGCTTATCAGCTCACAAGCATAGTCATTAGCGTCAGGGGCTCACTGTTGAACCCTCACTCCCTCCCGGTCCCCGCCGCTGCACCTGGGAGACTGTCGCTGCTCCCCTAGGGACCACGACAGAGCACCACTGGCCAGGAGCCCAGTACCCCCCCTGCTGTGGTTTTTAATTGTTGCCACTATGTGTATATCCAAACATTACCATGCACCCTGGACATATGTTCTGTACAGCTCCCTGTCAGCCATATATCACCTGTCAATGGTATCCTATACCAGTATTCCTCCATTGCCATTGTTGAACCACTCTGTGATCCAGAACTCCCTGAAATTTGAAGCCCAATATAATGTCAGGGTCCCTTACTAGGAAATGGCATATAGCAATGGGTTTAAAGGTTAGATAAAGAATACGTGTTGACTTGGAAAAAATTCTACATCCTATCTTTTTCTTTTTTTTTTCCCCCCTAATTATTGAACTTCTCTTCACAGGAGCCCTAGACCACAGCAATGCATATATATAATATACAGCACTCCCATACATCCACCACAAAACCTTTTCCCTTCCACAGCGATACTCTTACACCCTATTCACATCATATTCACTTAACGTGATGTACAGAGTCTGAGACAATAGCTTTCAAACAAGGTGACATCTGTGCTTACATTGTGGTGCATACTTTAGGATACACAGTTTTTTACATTCTTAGTTATCCTACGTTTTACATTATGGTTTACATTATCAGTCTGTCATCTCCTATATGTTATGGTGTAATATTACATGTTTTATATCCATCCTCGTGTACTCTCATGAAACTCCTCTCTTACCCCCCATTTACCTTGGTTACACACATTTAACGTCCATTTTCCCTTCCACCTTGGTGCCCACAGTGACAGCCAACCTCCGTTTCCCGAGGAGCCACTTCCAGAGATAGATGGAATAGTGTTCAGGGTCTAACTTGCTCAACTGCCCCAATGCCCTGGGAGCCACCCTTTCTCTCAAGGGATACAGTTCCCTCTATTTGATGGCATTAGTCCTCCCCAGGATGTGGGTCCACCCCCACTCTCACTACTTGGGTTTCTACCCCATGGTGTCACCCACTCTGGCAGAATGAGCATTTAGACATTCCCCAGGAGCCCATCCTGCATCAGAGCCTCCCCTCCGAGCATTCTAAACAGGTAACCCTCTTTATTATATTTTGATATGATTTTCTCGGCATTTTACTCTCCACCAACACCTGACACTCTCCTGTGTTCGCTTGCTACCCCTCCCTCCACCCACTTTTGGGCAATGTTACCCATACGCCCATCCCCAGCCACCCTCAAACCCGCAAAGCCCCAACCAAAGGCAACCCCTTGCCCCCATTTTATCTCGTCTTTGTGTTCATACCTACCACCATCTTGTCTTAAATTCCACCCCTGCAGATGAACCTTTATTTTTGAAATTGAAACTTAGCCTAGTATTATAGGGTGCCTAAGAGTTACCTCCTGAGAGCCTCCTTGTTGCTCAAATGTGGCCTTTCTCTAAGCCAAATTAAGCATATAAATGCATTACTTTACCCCTAACATGGGACATGGCTCCTGGGGATGGACCTCCCTGGCACTGAAGGATTACTACCAAGCGCCAACTACCAATGCAACTGGAAAAAAACCTTGGCAAAAAGGAGGACAGGGTAAAGACAAATTAGTCTATATGGCTAAGAGATTTCAAAGTGATTGGGGAGGTCATTTCAGAAATTACAATTAGGCACATCTCAGAAGGATCTCATTGACTCATTGTCAAAGTAAATATTGCTTCAAATAGCAGGTCTCCTGAGGGCTCTGAAGACACCCAGACACTATAGGCAAGGCAGACAGCTCAGGAGTTAGGTGCCCTGCCAATGAGCCCTACTTTGTAATCTATGCTCCCTAGTGTGACAGAGTCTAACTCAGTTGTAGTTTCCCTACACATGGATCTTCTGCCCCTTCTTTTATTTTTTAAATAATTATTTATTTATTTGTTTGTTTTCTCCCCTTCCCCTCCTCCCACCCTGCTGCTTTTTGCTGTCTGTGTTCTCTTCTTATTTTCTTTCCTCTAGGATTCACCAGGATTCTATCCTGGAGACCTCTGATGGGGAGAAATGTTCCCTGTCAATTGTACCACTTCAGTTCCTGGTCTTGGCTGTGCTTCACCTTGACTCTCCCATTGTTTCTCTTTTTTTTTTTAATTTTATTTTATTTATTCATTTTTTTAAAAACATTACATTCAAAAAATATGAGGTCCCCGTTCACCCCCACCGCCCCCACCCCACCACTCCCCCCACAGTAACACTCTCCCTCATCATCATGACACATCCACTGCATCTGGTGAGTACATCTCTGGGCATCACTGCACCCCATGGCCTGTGGTCCACACCATAGCCCACACTCTCCCACGTTCCATCCAGTGGGCCATGGGAGGACATACAACATCCGGCAATTGTCCCTGCAGCACCACTCAGGACAACTCCAGGTCCCGAAAATGCCTCCACATCTCATCTCTTCCTCCCATTCCCCGCACCCAACAGCCACCATGGCCACTTTTTCCACACCAATGCCACATTTTCTCAATTATTAACCACAATAGTTCATGAATAGAATATCATTAAGTCCACTCTAACCCTTACTGTATTCCTCCTTCCTGTGGACCTTGGCTTGGTTGTGTCCATTCCACATCTATATCAAGAGGGAGCTTAGATTCCACATGGATACTGGATGCAATCCTTCTGCTTTCAGTTGTAGGCACTCTAGGCTCCATGGTGTGGTGGTTGACATTCTTCAACTCCATGTTAGCTGAGTGGGGTAAGTCCAATAAATCAGAGTGTAGGAGCTGAAGTCTGTTGAGGTTCAGGGCCTGGCTATCATATTGTCAGTCCAGAGATTCAAATCCCCTAGATATATCTTAAACCCCAGCACCAACTACAATTCCAGTAAAGTAGCATGAAAGTCTTGTGAAAAGAGATCCCATCTGAGTCCAGCTCCATCATGCAGAAACACGAACTCCAGAGAAGGGCCAACTGACATGGCAATGAACTCTATCTGCCATGACCATAAAACCTGTGGGTCTCTGTAGCCCTCAGAAGAACCAATACATGGGGTTGTATCTATTTTATCTGTCTCTGAGACTCTGCTCAGGTGTGCATAAGTGCAATCCTTCTGACAGCCTCCAGACTCTTTTTTGAGACTCATAGCCATATAAACTCATTTGTTCTTTCCATTTCCCCCTTAATTCAGGTCAAAGAGCATTTTTAACTCCTATTATATGTAGACAGGGATATTCTGTTGGTCTGCATTGAACCTTTAATTCAAGGTCATTTTCTAGTTACATCATCAGCTGGTACTTGGTAGTGATCCCTCAGTGCCAGGGAGGCTCATCCCCAGGTGTCATGTCCCATGCTGGGGGGAAGGCATTGCATTTACATGCTGAGTTTGGCTTTGAGACTGGTCACATTTGAGTAACATGGAGGCTGTCAGGAGGGAACTCTTAGGCACAGTGCTGCTCTAGGCCTTGTTCTTATTTCAGGTGTATAGGCTCACAAGTGTAGTCATTAGTATCAGGGGGTCACTGTTGGACCCTCATTCCTTCCTGGTCCTTGCCGTTGCACCTGGGGGACTGCTGCTGCTCCCCTAGGGATCACGACAGAGCCCGCCCCCTCCCGGCCAGGAACCCAGTATCCCCCAGCTGTTGTTTTTAATTGTTTCCACTATGAGTATATCCAAACATTTCCATGCACCCTGGACACATGCCCTGTATAACTCCCTGTCAACCATATATCCCCTGTCAATAACATCCCATACCAGTATTCCTCTGCTGCCATTGTTGAACCACTCCGTGATCCAAAACTTCCTGAAAAGTGAAACCCAATATAATGTCAGTTTCCCTTAATAGTAAAATGGAATATAGCGATGAGTTTAAAGGTTAGATATAGAATACATATTGATTTGGGAAAATTCTACATCCTATCTTTTTCTTTTCTTTTTTCCCTAATTTTTGAGCTTCTCTTCACAAGAGCCTTAGATCACAGTAATTCATATATACAATACACAGTACTCCCACATATCCATTATAAAACCTTTTCTTGTCTCTCTTTTGATGTGTCATCATCTTGCTGCATGACTCACTTGCGCAGGACACTGGCTCACTGCATGGGCACTCATGCAGGCACTGGCTCACCATGCAGGCACTGTGCTGGCACTGGCTTGCTGCATGGGCAAGCTTTCTCTACTTCTTTTTCACCAGGAGTTGGTATTGCTGGTAACAATGCAGGAAAGGCAGCGGGCAGGTTGGCAAGGCCTCCCTCCAGGCCTATGTGGCTGGTCTGTGGAGCGGGTCAGGATTGACAGCAGCGTGGTAGAAGCTGGAAGCCATGAAAATTATCCACACGCCTCTTGGACCGTGGTTTGTTGCTGTGTAGCCTTCGTCATGGCGACCAGATGGCACCAGGAGACATGGAGCCCCCTGGCCAGTGTCCCGTGTGAGTAGTAGCAGTGCAGCAGGGGAGATCCTGAAGGAGAGAGCCCGCCTAAGTTGATGCCTGCAGATTGAATTTCCAGAGGCTTAGGAGGAGGAAGCTCTCCAGGGTCATTGTTCCCAGGCCTTGCACAGGAAGCCCTGTATTCAGGAGGCAGCCATTTTAAGCTTTTCAGATGAGCTCGTGAGGGGGCATTTAAAAAAAAAAAAAAGAAAGAATATGCATCCTGTCCCTGACTCTCAGCAGATGTATTGGTTTGAATTGAATGTCTCATCCGGGCACACCAGCCTCCAGGCACTCCTCCTTTTGGGGGGTGGGTGGAGGTTCTCAGATGCTGCATCTTCTAAATTGAGCCACCCTTCATAGACTTAATAGTTCTTTGCTACGAAGGTTCGAGAAGATTCTAAGCTGTAGACTGTTCTAACTTTGATGCCGCAACACAGAGTGCCTTGTAGATGGAGCTTGCAGATGGAGCCCCAGTGACCCTCTCGTCTCCTGCCTGCCCACCGGCCTGCCTGTTCATTGGTCCAATAAATTTTTTTAATGTTATTATGATTTAATCTGTGTGTTGGGGAAAGCTGTTCAAGTTCTAAATGGTTAAGCCAAGGGGGTATTTAGATGAAATATTGGTACATTAAGGGGATTATTGTGTTGTGTGAAGTGTGAGAGGGTACAGCTTGTGTGTGCCAGATGGCAGGTCTAGTTCAGGCATTCAGATCTGCAGTGTAGATTTATCTCCAGAAGGGAATGGTGTGTACAGATGATGATCTGTGGTTCATCTTGCTCTGCATTTTTTTAACTTGAATTTTACTCTGTTAGATTTGAAAGAATTCTTGGGCACTCATGTGAGAGGACCTTGAGGTGGGGGTTGGGGGAAGGGGAAGGCTCAGCTTCTGGGAAGGGTGGGGGTGGGAAAGGGAAGAGGTTTGGTTAGGTTTGTAGCACCGAGGTTGGGGATTGTAGGAGGAATGGGGGGTGGAGGGTGGTAAAGGGAATTCCCTGGAGGAAAAAGATGAGGCAGAGCTCTAGGGGAATTTAATACAGCTCATGGGCATTGAAAATAATGGTTAATTCTAATTGATTGCTAATACTAGTTAAATTGTTGCTTCGAAAGCAACAAAAGTTTGCTTGGAAACTAGTTCCTAAAGTGCTTTAGAACTTCACTGCTAAGTGGCAGTTAAAAAAAAAAAAAAGCAAAATTGTTTTGCTTTGCTGCTACCTGGGGAAGGCTCAGAAAAAAACAAACGAAAAGAAAAAAGAAAAAAAGAATTTAATCAAGTAAAAGTGAAACTTCGGACAGACCAGTTTACAAACATAATCCAATATCTATTTTCAGAATTCATAAAATATATGAAACTGCTACAACTATATTATAAAACAAATAAATAAATAAAGGTAAATTAAAAGAAGAAATCTTGGAACATCAAGAAAGAAGAAAGAACCCAGTAAGCAAAAGTATGATTAAATAATAGCCTTTACTTCCCTTGAATCTTCTAAATTCTTTTGATAGTTAAGCAAAAATTATAACACCATCTGATGTAGTTCTAAATGTATGTAAAGGAAATATTTAACACAAGTATATTGTAAATTATGAAGGGTAAAAGGACATAAAGGAAGTTAAAGTTTCTATACTTCACTTAAGTAGAAAAAATGAAGATATTTGTAACCTGTGATAATTTATGTTTATATAATTTAATAACTAGAGAAACCACCAAAAATCTATTCAAAGAGTTAAACTCAAAAACACTATATGTTAATCAAAATGGAATTCTAAAAACCATTCAAGTAACACACAAGACATGAAAAAGGAAATAGAGAAACAAAAAAGAGAACAAACAGAAAACAAAAAATAAAATGGCAGACTTAACTCCAGTAGATCAATTATTACATTAAAGTTAAGTGGATTTACATTACATTAAAGAAATTGGATTTGGCCCAACAGATAGGGCGTGCGCCTACCACATGGGGAGTCCAAGGTTCAAATCCAGGATCTCCTGACCCATGTGATGAGCTGGCCCACACGCAGTGCTGATGCGCACAAGGAGTGCTGTGCCATGCAGGGGTGTCCCCTGTGTAGGGGAGCCCCACATGCAAGGAGTGCGCCCCACATGCAAGGAGTGTGCCCCATAAGGAGAGCTGCCCAGTGCAAAAAAAAGTGCAGCCTGTCCAGGAATGGTGCCACACACACAGAGAGCTGACGCAGCAAGATGATGCAACAAAATGAGACACAGATTCTAGGTGCCGCTGACAAGAATACAAGCGGACACAGAAGAACGCATAGCAAATGGACACAGAGAGCAGACAATTGGGGGTCAGGGAAGGGGAGAGAAATAAATAAAAAATATATCTTAAAAAAAAAAGTTAAATGGTCAAAAGTGTAGGAAGTAAAAAACAGATTGGCAAATTGGCTTAAAAGCATTACCAAACTATATGCTATCTATAAGAATTCACTTAAAATATAATGCTAAAAGCAGGCTGAAAGTAAGAAAATGGAAAAAGTCATATCATGTAAACATTAATCCAATGACAGCAAGAGTAGCAATATTAATATCAGATAAAGTAAAATTCAGAGCCAAAAAATTAAGAGACAGAGGACATTATATATGCCCCAAACAACAGAGATGCAAACATGTGAAGCAAAAACTGATTGGAGTGAAAGGAGTAATAGACAAATCCACAATTACAGTTGGAGACTTCAACACACCTATCTCAAAAATTGATAGAAAACCTAAACAGATAATCAGCAATGATATAGAAGAACTCACCAATACTATCAACGAACAGTATCTAAATCTGTATTTATAGAACACTGCAAACAACAAGAGCTCAATACACATTATTTTCAAATACCCACAGTACATATACCAAGATAGACCATATACTGGGTTATAATACAAACTTTAATAAATGTACAAAAATTGAAATCATAAGAATGTTTTCTGATTGCAATGTAATCAAACTAGAAATTGATAATAAAAAGATAGCAGGAAAATGTCCATAAATTTAGAAACTAAAAACACACTTCTAAATAATCCATGGATCAAGGAGGAATTCTTAAGGAAAAAAAATACATTGAAGTGAGTGAAAAATATAACACAACATATCAAAAATGTGGGACATATAAAATATGATAACATTATTACATGAATTCTAACAAATGTACAATATTAATACATGGTGTTAATAATAGGTTGGTTTGGAAACGGACTTGGCCCAGTGGTTAGGGTGTCCATCTACCACATGAGAGGTCCACGGTTCAAACCCCAGGCCTCCTTGATCCATGTGGAGCTGGCCCCCATGCAGTGCTGATGCGCACAAGGAGGGCCCTGGCATGCAGGGGCGTCCCCACATCGGGGAGCCCCATGTGCAAGAAGTGCGCTCTGTAAGGAGAGCCACCCAGCGTGAAAGAAAGTTCAACCTGCCCAGGAATGGCACCGCACACATGGAGAGATGACACAACAAGATGACACAACAAAAAGAAGCACAGATTACCATGCTGCTGCAACAACAGAAGCAGACAAAGAAAAACACACAGCAAATAGACACAGAGAACAGACAACTGGGGTGGGGGGGAGAGGGGAGAGAAATAAAATTAAATTAAAATTAAATTAAATTAAATATAATAATAGGGTGGTTTATGGGGGAAATGCAACAAATACAAGCTATGGACTACAGTTAGTAGTAATATGTGGATGTTCTTTTATCAATTGTACCAAATGTTCACAACAATACAAGGCATTGGTAGTGGAGTGGTTTATGGGAATCCTGTGGGTTATGCATGATTGTTTTGTAAACTCACAATTTCATTAAATAATAAATAATGTGTGACATAGGTAAAACAGAGCTAAAATGGGAAATTTATGACACTGAATGTATGTAATAGAAATGAGGAAATAGTTCAAAGAAATAATCTATACTCCCACCTCAAGAACTTAGCAAAAGAAAAGCAAAATAAACCTAAAGTAAGCAGAAGAAAAGAAATAATAAAGATTAAAAATAGAAACCAATGAAATTGAAAACAGAAAAACAATAGAATAAACAAAACTGAGATCTGGTTCTTTGAAAAGATCAATAAATTTGACAAACTTCTAATAACAATGTTAAGGAAAAAAAGGGAGAAGACATGAATTACCAACAGCAGGCATCAAATAGCAAATATAACTACATACCCTGCAATCACCAAAAGGAAAACAAAGGAATACTGCAAACAAATTTACAGATAAATCTGACAATTTAGACTAAATGGACCAATTCATTGAAAAGCAACTCATCCAATATTAAATCCAGAATTTTAATATCTATCTAACCATTAAGGAAATTTAATTAGTAATTTTAAAAACACATAAAAGTTATCTCCAGGCCCAGATAGTTTCACTCGAGAATTCAACCAAATGTTTAAATCAGAATTGACACCAATTTTGTACAATCTGTTCAAGAAAATAGGAGGGAATACTTCTCAATTCATTTTATGAGGTTAGTATAACTCTGTTAACAAAACCAAAGACAGTACAAAAAGAGAAAACTATACATCAATATCCTGCATGCCTATAGACACAAAAATTCTTAACAAATGTTAGGAAATAGAATTCAATAATATATAAGAAGATTTATAAACCATAAGCAAGTGGGGTTTATTCCAGGGGTGCAAGACTGGTTCAATATTCAAAAATCAAGCAAAGTATTCTGCCATATTAACAGGCTAATGAAGAAAATTCTCATGATCATATCAATTGATGCAGAAAAAGCATTTGACAATACCCCAAACCAACACATGAGAAAAAAATATCCGAAAAAAAAATAGGAATAGAGGGAACTTTCTCAACTTGATAAAGAAAATCTACCAAAAAACTTATAGCTGACATCATACATTCTTTTCTTTCTATATGCTTTATTTTTTTAGTTTTTTTTTTTATTTTTAAAGAAGCTTTAGATTACATGTATTCACCAAATGCAATGAATATCTCATGATGATGGAGGAGACTGTTGTTATGGGGGGAAAAGTGGGGTGAGGGGGGTGGGGGGTATATGGGGACCTCATATTTTTTTAATGTTATATTAAAAAAATAAAGACAAAAAAAAGAAGTCTCAGGCATAAAAAAAATAAATAAAGGAGAGGGAAGCAGATGTGGCTTAAGTGATAAGGTCTCCATCTACCATATAGGAGGACCTGGGTTTGATCCCTGGGGCCTTCAGGTGAAAAAGGAGAGAAAGTGTGCCTGCACAATAAGCCAGTGCCTGTGCAGTGCCTGTGTGATGAGCCGAGTGCCCATGTGGGTGCCCGCATAGTGAGCCAGTGCCCGTGTGGTGAGAAAGTGCCTGTGCAAGTGCATCACACAGCAAAATGATGATGCAAGAAACGAGAAACAAAGGGGAGAGTCAAGGTGAAGCACAGCAGAGACCAGGAACTGAGGTGGTGCAATTGACAGAGAACCTCTCTCCACATTGGAGGTTCCCAGGATTGAAACCCAGTGAATCCTAGAGGAGAAAGACAGGATCAGAAGACAAAAATAGAAATGGATACAGAAGATCACACAGCAAATGAACACAGACAGCAAAAAAAAATTAGGGTGGGGGAAGGGGAAAAGGGGTTGATGTTAGGAATATCGGAGTCTATATGTGACCTTACTGTGAGCTAAAACTTTTTTGAACACATAATAAAAAAAATTTAAAAAGAATGTAGATACTGAGGAAGAAATGGAAGAGATTGCCTTACCACTGTACATACAGAGCAACACATAGTACAGTGATGAAAGAGAAAACATAAAAAAGAATTTTTATGATGTTTTTCATTTTTTAATATCTCAATTTATTTTTTACTTTATTTTAGTTTTTCTAAATTATTGTGTATTCTATTTCTAATCTTTAAAACTATCATTAGTATTTTATTTTCATATTAATTGAATTTGGCAATATATTAGACTTCATTTTTGAAGAAATTTTGGATCACAGATGGGTCCAACTATGACAGGAGAGGAACAATGATCTGGTGTGTCATTGATGGGGTATGCATGTGTGGGAGGGAGTTCTCCAGGGTGTGTATATAGGATATATAGATATGTTTAGATGTTCATTGGAGATTGGCATAGGGGATAGAGTTTCACACAATTGAGGGAGTGCTGAGTTCCCATTCCAGGAAATTCTGTTGCACTCCTCAATGGAGTAGCAACAATCCCCCAAGTACAAGGGCAAAGACCAGTGAAGAAGGATGGACCAAACATGGGCCCTTGATACTGATGACCATGCTTCTGAGCCTGTGCACTTGAAATTTCAACTTGGCCTAGAGCTGCAGGGTGCCTAAGAGTTAATTCCTGAGAACCTCCATGTTGCTCAAATGCGGACACTCTCAAAACCAAACTCAGCATGTAAACGCATTACCTTTCCCCAGCATGGGACATGACTCCCAGGGATGAGCCTCCCTGATGCTGAGAGATTACTACCGAGCACCAGAGGGTGATGCAACTAGAAAAAGACCTTGAATAAAAGGGGGAAATGGTAAAGACAAATATGTTTATATGGCTAAGAGACTTCAAAGTGAGTCAGGAGTTCATTGGAGGGGTGGCGCTTATGCACATCTCAACAGGATCTCAGAGACAGCCAAAGTAGATACAACACCAGGTAGTGGTTCTCCTGGGGGATACAGAGATGCCCATGTCCTATGGTCATGACATATGGCTCTGGAGTCCAGTGCCTTACCAGTGGGCCCTACTTTGGAATTTATGCTCCTGAGTGTGATGGAGTTGGACTCAGATGTGAAATCTCTATGAGTGCCTCTTCTGTCGCTTTTTTTGGACCTGTGGTTGGCACTGGGGTTGGTATATGCTGAGAAGACTTCAATCTCTGTACTGTCCATGTACCAGCTGGGCCCTGAGCCTCAGCAGAGTTGCAACACCTACTCTCCAGTTCATTGGACTTACCCAGATCAGCTAATAGGGAGATGAGGATGGTCAACCACCACACAGGAAACTGCCAGAGTCTACAGCTGCAAGCAGGAGAATTCCATCCATCAGCCATGTGGGATCTAAGCCCCACTCAATTTAGAGATGGAGTGGACATCATCATCCCAGGGTCCTCAGGATGGAGAAATAAAATACGGATTAGAGTGGACTTACTGGTATTCTACTATAGAACTACTATGACTCCAGCAAAAGAAGAAATTGTATCATTGATTTGGAGACAGTGGTCATGGGAGTTGCTGAAGGCAGGGAGAGGGAAAAAGAGGTGTGATATGGGTGCATTTTCAGGAATTGGCGTTGTCCTGAATGATACTGCAAGAACAGATGCAGGACACTATATATCCTGCCATAACCCACTGAATCGACTGGAAGAGAGTGTAAACTACAGCATAAACTATAATCCATGCTGTGTAGCAATGCTCCAAAATGTACTCATCAAATGCAATTAATGTACCACACTAATGAAAGGTGTTGATGTGGGAGGAGTAGGGGGAGTGGGGAGTGGGGTATATGAAAACCTCTTTTATTTTTTAATGTTACATTTTGTGTGATTTATGTATCTTTTTTAAAAAGATAATAAAGAAGGAAAAAATTTAAAAATAATGAAATTCTTTTAAAAATTAAAAAAAAAAAGGGGGAGGGATCAGATGTGGCTTAAGAAATTGGAACACCTGCCTCCCACATGGGAGGTCCCAGTTTCAGTTCCCAGTGCCTCCTAAAGAAAAAACAGACAATAAGAAGACAATGATAAAAAAAAACAATGTGCAGACAACAAGCAGATAATGAGCTCAAACAATGAGCAAAAACAACAAACAAACAAACGTGGAAGCCATTCCTGGAGGGGGAAGAAAAAAATTAAAATATATATGGGATTCCCATATACCACACCCCTCCCCCTCCCACGCTGTCATAATTAACATCTTTCATTAGTGTGGTACATTTATTACAATTGATAAACACATATTGAAGCAGTTCTACTAAACATGGTCTATAATTTACATTACAGTTTGCACGATCTTATAGGCTTTGACAAAATGTATAATGGTCTCTATCCATCCTGCAATATCATGTAGAACAATTCCAATGTCCCAAAAATGCCCCCATGTTACATCTATTCTTCCTTCACACCTCACTCAGAAGCTCTGGTGGCCACTGTCTTTATATCAATAATACAAGTTCTTCCATTGCTAGAATAATAATAAGTCTATAATAGAAGAAAAAGTGTAGTTTAGTCCATTGCTCATTCCCCAATCTTGAGGATTTTGGAATAACAGTGCCCACCCTGTTTTTAATTGAGAGAGGGCTTAGATCCCATGGGGCAGATGGACACTGTCTTCCTTCGGATGGGCATAGTCCATATTCATCTTCTTGTTAGTTGTCCTGGGTGAATCCAATGAACTGGAAAGTAGGTGTTGCAATGCTGTTGAGATTCAGGGCCCAACTGGCACATGGAAAGCCCAAAGATTTAAGTCTCTTGGACATACACCTATCAACTCTATACTAACTATAGGTTTAAATAGAAGAGGCTGAAGAGCCATGTGTAGGTAAAGTATAAGTGAGTTTAACTCTGTCACATTGGGGAGCATAAATGCCAAAGTAAGGGTACCACACTCCTGAGATTTTCTGCCCTGCTTATAGTGACCAGATGTCTCTGGAGTCTTCAGGAGCCCTGCTTTTGAGGCACTGTTTACTGTAACAGTCAATGAGATCCTGCTGAGATGTGCGTAAGCATAATCTATGGAATGACATCCCAACTCACTTTGAAATCTCTTAGCCATATAAACTAATTTGTGTTTAATATATCCCCCTTTTGGTCAAGGTCTTTTTCCAGTAACATCATACTTAATGGTGAGAAACTAGATGTTTGCTTCATGGGATTGTGACAAGAAAAGGATATCTGTTCCTACTACTCTTATTCAACATAGTGCTGGAAATTCTTAGCCAGTGCAATAAGGCAAGAAAAGGAAATAAAAGGCATATAACTTGAAAAGGAACAGGGAAACGGACTTTGGCCCAGTGGTTAGGGCGTCCGTCTACCACATGGGAGGTCCGCGGTTCAAGCCCCGGGCCTCCTTGACCCGTGTGGAGCTGGCCCATGCGCAGTGCTGATGCGCGCAAGGAGTGCCGTGCCACGCAGGGGTGTCCCCCGCGTAGGGGAGCCCCACACGCAAGGAGTGCACCCATAAGGAAAGCCGCCCAGCGCGAAGGAGGGAGCAGCCTGCCGAGGAATGGCGCTGCCCACACTTCCCGTGCCGCTGACGACAACAGAAGCGGACAAAGAAACAAGACGCAGCAAAAAGACATAGAAAACAGACAACCGGGGGAGGGGAGGGGAATTAAATAAATAAAAATAAATCTTTAAAAAAAAAAAACTTGAAAAGGAACAAATAAACCTGTTCCTATTTGCAGATAGCATGATTGTCTTTGTAGAAAATCCCGAAGAAATAAATGAGTTCAACAAAGTTGCTGGTTACAAGGCAATCATATAAGAATCAATTATATTTCTATACACCAGGAACAAACATATGAATGCCAAAACTGAAAATGTATACCCATTTATAAATACTCAAAATAATTAAATACTTAGGTGTAAATCTAACAGAACATGTATAGGGCTTGTTTACTGAAAATTGCAAAATGAAATCAAAGAAGATATAAAAAAATGGAAAGATATACTGTGTTCATTGATTAGAAGACTTAACGTAGTAAAGATGCCAATTCTCCCCAAACTGATATAGAGGTTTAATGCAATTCCTATCAAAATCTCAGCAAGATTTTTTATAAATAAAGACAAGATTATTGTATAATTTATATAGAAAGACAAAATAACTGAATTACCTAAAACAACTCTGAAAAAGACGAATCAACTGGGAGCAGTCTACTTGAATTTGAAACTTACATACTTACAGAAATTAAGATGGTGTGGTATTGGCAGAGGGATAGACACATAGATCAATGGAATGAAATAAGGACCCCAGAAATAGATCCACATAAATATGCCTAACTGGGTTTTTGGTTTGGTTTGGTTTTTTACTGAAGAGAAGTTTATTCAGTACTATAAGGAACCCAAGGAATATTCTCCAAGATATCGTCAACAGAACACAGAACCTTTAACGACCTTCCACCATATAAAGACCACATTTCACAACCCACATCTTGATGAATTTTTCTCCAGTCTTTTTTTATTTTTTTGTTTTTTAGTTGTATTTTTTAAAGATACATAGATCACAAAAAATGTTACATTAAAAAATATAAGAGATTCCCATATACCCCACACCCCACCCCATCCCACTCCTCCCACATCAACCTCGTTCATTATTGTCACATATTCATTACATTTGGTGAATACATTTTGGAGCACTGCTGCTCTGCATGGATTATAGTTCACATTGCAGTTTACACTCTCCCCCAGTACATTCAGTGGGTTATGGCAGGATATATAATGTCCAGCATCTGTCCCTGGAATATCATTAAGGACAACTCAAAGTCCCAAAAATACCCGCACATCACATCTATTCTTCCCTCTCCCTGCCCTCAACAACTACCGGGGCCACTTTCTCCACATCAGTGCTACAATTTCTTCCATTACTAGTCACAATAGTTCTATAGTAGAATACCAGTAAGTCTAAACCGTATTTTATTCCTCCATCCTGTGAACCCTGGAATGGTGATGTCCACTCCACCTCCATATCGAGAGGGGGCTTAGATCCCTCATGGTTGATGGATGAGATTCTCCTGCTTGCAGTTGTAGGCACTCTCAGTTCCCTGGTGTGGTGGTTGATCATCTTCACCTCCCTGTTAGCTGACCTGGGTAAGTCTATCCGGGTTTTTTTTTTTTACAAAGTTACTAAAGCAATTCAATGGAGAAAAGATAGACTTTTAATAAATGGAGCTGGAGCAATTGGTCATCCATAGGCAAAAAAAAAATGAAGCTCGATCTAAGTCTCAAATGGTATACAAATATTAACTCAAAATGGATCACAAAGATAAGTGTAAAACATAAAACTATTAAGCTTTTAGGGGAAAAAAGCATAGACGAAAACCATTGGGATCTAGGGATAGGCAAAAGTATGATCCACAAATGCAAGAATTCATAAACTGGGCTTCATCAAATTAAAAGCTTTTGTTCTAGGAAAGGCCCCATTAAAAGTATGAAAAGTCAGGCTTCAGAGTAGGAGAAACTATTTTCAAACCTAAAATCTGACAAAGGACTAGTATCCATAATTTAAAAAGAACTCTCAAAACTCAACAATCCAAACAATCCATTTAAAAAAAGGCAAAAGACATGTAGAGACATTTCACCAAAGAAGATATACATATGGCAAATATGCACATGAAAATATATTTAACCTCATTAGCCATTAGGGAAAAGCGAATCAAATCCACAAAGAGATTACTTCACATCTATCAGAATGGCTAAAGAAAAAACAATGCCAACACCAAATGCTGGTGAGGATGCAGAGACACTGGAAAACTCATACATTGCTGGTGGGAATGTAAAATAGTACTGCCACGCTATAATATAGTTTGTCAGTTTCTTTAAAAACTAAACATGCACCTACTATATGACCCAGCAGTTGCATTCTTGGACATCCATCCAAGGGAAGAGAAAATGTAGGTTCACACAATAATCTGTACATGAATGTTTATAACAGTTTTATTTGTAATGCTCAAAACCAAAAATGATTCAGATGTCCTTCAATAGGAGAATGGTTAAACAAACCATGGTACATACATACCACTCAGTATTAAAAAGAAATGAACTGGCAGTCAAGATCACAGTGTCCCCACACTTCTATCACCCACAGCTCAGTCAAGATGGGTTTTATATTTTCAAAATCTATGAAAATAGGTAAACAGGAGTTCATACTTATGAATTTGTGACTTCACCTGGAAAGGCAGCTAATGATGTAGAATGAAAATGAGGGAACGACAAATAGCCAAGCAGATTGCTTGGTCTCAGGAATTCCACAGATATTTTGGGACTTTCTTTGGCATTGCAGCCATCTCTTTAATAGCTGGAGTTATAAAAAAGAAAAAAGCAGCCTTCCTCTTCCCTGTCATTCCATTAGGCTTTGTCTTTATCTACCAGTATAATTGGGGCTATGGAACCCTTCTACAGAGAATGAAAGGTGAAGCAGAGAATATATTGGAAACAGGAAAGAGAAAGTTACAGCTGCCAAGAGGAATGCCATCAGTTTTGAAAGTCTTGAAAAAGCCAGAAAGGAAAGAGTAAATTCTTAGACAAATGAAATCACATTTACACACCGAATTTGAAAGCACTAAAATCTTTCATCATGGCTTTTATAGTTTTTTAAAAATGCATAAGACTTTGATATAATGGATTTTACTTTGAAATATTAAAATATAGGTTGACCACAAGGCTCTCCTGTTACTTTTACTGGAACTGTAATTGGTGCTGGGGTTTAGCGTATACCCAGGGGACATGAATCTCTGGATTGACCATGTGATAGCCAGGCCCTGACCCTCAACAGACTTGCAACTCCTACACTCTGGTGTATTGGACTTACCCCACTCAGCTAACATGGAAGTGAAGAAGGTCAACCACCACACCAGGGAGCCAAAAGTGCCTACAACTGAAAGCAGAATTGCATCCAGCATCCATGTGGAATCTAAGCCCCCTCTTGATATAGATGTGGAGTGGACACAACCATTCCAAGGTCCACAGGATAGAGGAATAGAGTATGGATTAGAGTGGACTTACTGATATTCTATTCATGAAATATTGTGATTAGTAATTGAAGAAAATGTGGCATTGGTGTGGAGAAAGTGGCCATGGTGGCTGCTGGGGGTAGGGAGTGGGAGGAAGAGATGTGATGTGGGGGCATTTTCGGGGGTTAGAGTTGTCCTGGGTGGTGCTGCAGGGACAGTTACCAGACATTGTATGTCCTCCCATGGCCCACTGGGTGGACTGTGGGAGAGTGTGGGCTATGGTGTGGACCATTGACCATGAGGTGCAGCAGTGCTCAGAGATGTATTCACCAAATGCAATGAATGTCTCATGATGATGGAGGAGGTTGTTGTTATGGGGGGATGAGTAGGGTGAAGGGGGTGGGAAGGGAAAATAAAATAAAATAAAATACAGGTTGAGGGAAGTGGACTTGGCCCAGTGGTTAGGGCATCCGTCTACCACATGGGAGGTCTGTGGTTCAAACCCCGGGCCTCCTTGACCCTTGTGGAGCTGGCCCATGTGTAGTGCTGATGTGTGCAAGGAGTGCGCTACCACGCAGGGGTGTCCCTGCGTAGGGGATCCCCATGCACAAGGAGTGTGCCCCATAAGGAGAGCTGCCCAGTGCGAAAGAAAGTAAAGCCTGATCAGGAATGGCACTGCACACACGGAGAGCTGACGCAACAAGATGATGCAACAAAAAGAAACACAGATTCCCGTGCCACTGACAACAACAGAAGTGGACAAAGAAGAACACACAGCAAATAGACACAGAGAACAGACAACTGGAGTGGGGGGGGGGGGGTAAGGGGAGAGAAATAAAATAAATTTTAAAATCTTTAAAAAAAGTACAGGTTGAGTTTTGTTAAACTACTTGAAAATAAAATGTATAACATTTAATATAAAATCATGAAGGCCACTCTAAATACCTTTGCAATTTCCTATAGATGCATGTGAATTGCAAATATTTAAAAGCAAAATTAATAAATTTTATTGTTTTGAAATTCTAAAAAAAAGAAATGAACTACTAAATCACAACAACCTGGATGAATATCCAGAGGATTATGCTGAGTGGAAAAAGCCAATCTCAAAAGGTTACATACTGTAGGAGTCAATTTGTATAACATTCTTGAATTGATAAAATTATAGACACAGAGAATAGATTTATGGCTACCAGGGTTTAAGAAGGAGGTGGGGGTGGGAGCTAAGTGGAGGTGACTATAAAATGGCAACATGATGGATTCCTATACTGATGGAAATGTCAGTGTCTTGGTTTTATCAATCCCATATCTGGCTGTGATATTTTACCACATTTTTACAAGATGTCACTAGTGGGGGAAACTGGGTAAAGGGTACATGGAATTTCTGTGTGTTTTACAATAAAATGTAACTCAATAATTATTTCAAAATGAAATGTTTAATTTGAAAAATACATATACAAAGGACTTCTCGGAAGATGGCATTGGAGTAGGTCAGTGGTGCTTAACTCTCTCAGAAAAGCAATGGAGGAAGGGCAAACCAGTCTGAGGTAGCTGTTTTCAAGAGCTGCAGACTAGGAGAGTGCTGCATATCATCCAGGAGACAGAGGGACAGAGAGACAAAAATGCCAAAATAAAAACTGTGGATCACTTGCCCCTGAGTCTGGGAATGGCACCCATCCCTCACCCTCAAGGTGAAAAGCCACAGTAAAACCCATGGATGATGCAGCCAACTGACAGGGGAATGGATGTTTTCCTCTCAGACAAGAGGGAGGGTGTGGCAGAGAGCTGAATGTGGTTTTTCTTCAATGAGGTTGGACAGCATGGCCCCCTTGGAATTTTGACTTTTGCTGGCCCAGAAAGACAAACCAGTAGAGGTTGAGTCACCTCCACAGAAAGGGTGGAAGAGTGCCGTCTGTTGGCAGTCTGGAAAAGTGGGGAGAAAAAGTTTTTGGAA
Source organism: Dasypus novemcinctus (assembly GCF_030445035.2). Lineage (NCBI taxonomy): Eukaryota > Metazoa > Chordata > Mammalia > Cingulata > Dasypodidae > Dasypus > Dasypus novemcinctus. Next base: position 127,878,537 of record NC_080704.1, read on the forward strand.
TTTCTCATGTCCCTATCCCCAGATCCCCTTGGATCTGGTCTATACCACATTGGTGAGTCCCTGGCCCTGTTTTGATAATTAAGGCAGGGTAATTTTAAAGATGTAGTATAAGTTGAAGTAAATCAAAGAAAAGCCATGAAACAAAACCACAAGTCAAGAGAAAGAAATTGACCATCAGGGTAAATTCACTAACATAAGTCAGATACCTAGACATCAGCAAAGAATTACAAGCCATACTAAGGAACAGGAAGAGATAATGCAGCCAAAGGAACAAATTAAAATCCTGAAAAAATACAGGATTTAAGACAACTAATCAACGATAATGACACAAATATCCTTAATCAATTCAAAGAGTTGAAGGAAAATACAGCTAAAGAAATAAAGCATATTAAGAAGACATTAGGTGAGCATAAAGAACAATTTGAAAGCTTGCAAAAACATACCAGAATTACGGGAATGAAAGACAATTGATGAGATTAAAAATACATTAGGGAAAAAAATACATTAGGGAAGTGGATGTGACTCAAGCATTTGGGCTTCTGCCTACTACAAGGGAGGTTCCAGGTTCAGTTTCTGGTGCCTCCTGGAGAAGGAGAGCTGTTGTGGTGGGCAGGCACAGCAAGCTAACACAACAAGATGATGCAACAAAAGAGACACAAAGAGAAAAGATGATGAGAGACACAACAAACCAGGGAGCTGAGGTGGTTCAAGTGATGGAGCACCTATCTTCCACATGGGAAGTCCTGAGTTCAGTTCCCAGTGCCTCCTAAAAAGAAGGCGAGCAGTCACAAAAAGCACACAGCAAATGGACACAGAGCGCATACCGTGACCATAAACAATGAGGGTATGGGTAAATAAATAAAAATAAATCTTTTGAAAAAAAAAAGAAGTTAAAAAAGTACATCAGATACATATAACAAGAAATTTGAATTGATGAAGGACAGAATTAGTGAACTTGAGGACAGACTATCTGAACTGGAAAAGACAGAACAGAAAGAGAAAAGAATGGAAAAAATGGAACAGTGACTCAGGGAACTGAATGACAATGTGAAATGCACAAACATACGCATTATCATTGCCCCAGAAGAAGAAGAGAACAGAAAAGGGGCAGAAAGAATATTTGATGAAATAATGACTCGAACCTTCCTAACCCTTATGAAAGACATAAATACCAGTATCCAAAGAGGACCTACAAAAGGACACCTATTATTCAAAATGACAAATATCAGAGATAAAGAGAGGATTCTGAAAGCAACAAGAAAGAAGTGATGCATTACATACAAGAGAACCTCAATAAGACTAAATGCTGATCTCTCATCAGAATCTATGGAGGCAAGAGGAAAATAATATGATATATTTACGACACTGAAAGAGAAAAACTATCAGCCAAGAATTCTTTATCTGGCAAAGCAGTATTTCAAAAAATGAGGATGAGTTTAAAGACTTTGCAGATCTAAAAAAATATGAGAGTATGTTAACAAAAGATCAGAATTACAAGAGATACTAAAGGAAGTGCTGAAGCTTAAAAGGAAAAAAAAACAAGGGTGAGAGACTTTCAGGAGAGTGTAGAAATGAAGAATTTTAGGAAGAGTATATTAAAGGGTAAAAAGAAAAACAAAAGTATGACATGACAACAGAGAGCCAAATGACAAAATGGATGATGTGAGTAATGCCTTTATAGTAATAACATTGAATGTTAATGACTTGAATTACCCAAACAAAAGACATAGACTGATAGAACTGATTTTCAAAATATGAGCCACCCATATGTTGTCTACAAGAGACTCACCTCAGATGTAAGGATACAACCAGTTTAAAAGAGAAAGGTTGAAAAAAGATATTTCAGGGAAGTAGATTTGGCTCAATCTACCACATGGGAGGTCCAGGGTTCAAACCCAGGGCCTCCTGACCCATGCGATGAGCTGGTCCACACACAGTGCTGATACACACAAGGAGTGTCATGCCATGCAGGGGTTTCCCCCATGTAGGGGAGCCCTACATGCAAGGAGTGCACCTTGTAAGGAGAGCCACCCAGTGCAAAAAAAGTGCAGCCTGCCCAGGAGTGGCACCACACACATGGAGAGCTGATGCAGCAAGATGATGCAACAAAAAGAGACACAGATTCCTGGTGACAAGAATACAAGCAGACACAGAAGAACTCACAGCAAATGGACACAGAGAGCAGACAACTTGGAAGGGGAGGGTGGGGAAGGGGAGAGAAATAAATAAAAATTTTAAAAATAAATAAATCTTTAAAAAAAAAGATATTTCATGGAAATAGTAACCAAAACAGAGCTGGAGTAGTGATACTAATATTGGACAAAATAGATTTTAAATGCAAAACTGTTACAAGGGATGAAGAAGGTCATTATATAATTAATAAAAGGGGCAATTCACCAAGAAGAAATAACTATACTAAATATTTATGCACCTAACCTGAATATGCCCCACGTTATATGAGGCACACACTGGCAAAACTGAAGGGAGAAATAGAAGTCTCTACAATAATATTTGGAGACTTCAATAAACCATTCTCAGCGTTGGATAGAACATCTGGACAGAGGATAAATAAGGAAACAGAGAGTCTGACTAATATGATAAATGAACTAGACCTAACAGACATTTACAGAGCCTTATACCCCAAAACAACAGGATATACATTCTTTTCAAGTGTTCATGGATCCTTCTCCACGATAAACCATACATTGGGTCAGAAAGCAGGTCTCAAGAAATGTAAAAAGATAGAATTTATACAAAACACTTTCTCTGATCATAATGGAATGAAGCTGGAAATCAACAATGGATGGAAAAAGGGAAAATTCACAGATACATGGAAATTAAACAGCACACTTAAATAATCAGTATGTATATTAGTCAGCCAAAGGGGTGCTGATGCAAAGTACCAGAAATCTGTTGGCTTTTATAGAGGGTATTTATTTGAGATAGAGCTTACAGTCACAAGGCCATAAAGAGTAAGTTACTTCCCTCACCAAAGTCTGTTGCCACATGTTGGAGCAATATGGCTGCTTTTCTTGGGCAATGTCTGTGAGGGTTCAGTCTTCCTCTTCCTCTTAAGGCTCCATGGTCCCAGCTTCTTCTGATATCAGCTGTAGGCTGGCATAAGGTTTGTCTCTCTCCTCAGGGCTCATTTCTTTCCAGGCTCAGCTGTGGTTATAGGCTGTTGGGCTCATCTCTCTTCCCAGGGCCTCTGCCTATGGAGCAGTCTCTATTCCTCTGTGTTCTTCTCCTGTGTTTCTACTTCTATGTGAGAATCTGTTTTAACCCCGCCAAGGTGGTGGGGACTCAATCCTGTATGCCCTAATGATGTGGTAGAATCAAAGCCCTAATCTTGATTTAATAAAGTAAAAGCGAAACCTCTGAATTTCATATAATCAAAGGGATATAATGTCTAGAGGAAAAGACCGGTTTACAAACATAATCAATATCTCCTTTTTATAATTCATAAATTATCAATCTGCCACAGTGGATCTAAGAAGAAATTGTAAGAGAAATAAGTAAATATCTTGAGATGAATAAAAGTGAGAACACAACCTATTAAAACCTATGGGACACTGCAAAGGCAGTGCTGAGAAGGAAATTTATAGGCCTCGATGCTTACATTTAAAAAAGAGAAAGAGTATTATCGCTGCTTTAGAATTTGTGTAGTAGGTTTTCTGCCTTCGGTTGGAAGACCCATAAAAAAGAAGAAAATGCTAAAATCAAAGACCTAACTGCGTGCCTGAAGGAGCTAGAAAAAGAACAGAAAACTAACCCCAAACCAAGCCAAAGAAAAGAAATAATAAAGATCAGAGCAAAAATAAATGAAATTGAGAACAAAAAAAAAAAACCAATAGAATCAACAAAACCAACTGTTGATTCTTTGAGAAGATCAACAAAATCAACAAACCATTATCTAGACTGACAAAGACCAAAAGAGAGAAGATGCAAATAAATAAAATCAGAAATGAGATGCAGGAAGCAGATTTGGCCCAACAGATAGGGCATCCACCTACTACATGGGAGGTCCAAGATTCAAACCCCGGGCCTCCTTGACCCGTGTGGAGCTGGCTTACATGCAGTGCTGATGTGCACAAGGAGTGCCATGCCACACAGGGGTGTCCCCCACAAAGGGGAGCACCACACACAAGGAGTGTGCCCTGCCCTGTAAGGAGAGCAGCCCAGTATGAAAAAAGTGCAGCCTGCCCAGGAGTGGTGCCGCACACACGGAGAGATGATGCAGCAAGATGACACAACAAAAAGAAACACAGATTCCCAGTGCCACTGACAAGAATACAAACAAACACAGAAGATCACACAGCAAATGGACACAGAAAGCAGACAACTGGGGGGTGGCGGGGAAGGGAAGAGAAATAAATAAAAAATAAATCTTAAAAAAAAAATGAGATGGGGGACATTACCACCGACACTGCAGAAATATAAGAGATCATAAAGGATACTGTGAACAACCATATGCGAACAAACTAGGCAACGCAGAAGAAATAGACAAATTCCTAGAAACACACTGTGGCAGTTTAAGATGATTTTATGAATCCCCAAAAGAGAAAGATTATGTTTGTAAACTATTCCTCTGGGCATGATACCCTTTGATTGAATTAAATTCAGTGAAGGGGCCTTATATTAGATTACTTGTTAAGATTGCTCTTAGGACTTTTTTATTTGACTACGTCAAAAGATGTGACTCAGGTTGAGTCCCTGCCCCCCTTGCTGGTCTGATATAAACGGACACTCACAGAGACATAGGAAGAGAGAACTCTGTCATTTTTAATCCTGACATGTGACAGAAACTAGTAGGCTAAAACAGCTGAGATGAGTCATTTTGCCTGATAGTTTACAGCTGAAATTGGGACTAGAGCAGAACAGCCAAGACTGCTATAGAAGACCCAGAAAGAAAGAAGCCCTTTACCAGGTGAGACAGGACTACAGGATCACTTAAGCATGAAGCCTCAAGAGGCTGGGCCCTTGGAGCTCAAGAGGAAGAGGAGGGAAGTGGATTTGGCTCACCTGATAGAGCATCTGCCTACCATATGGGAGGTCCAGGGTTCAAACCCAGAGCCTCCTGACCCGTGTGGAGCTGGCCCATGCTCAGTGCTGATGTGCACAAGGAGTGCCATGCCATGCAGGGGTGTCCCCGTGTAGGGGAACCCCACGCACAAGGAGTGCACCCCATAGGGAGAGCTGCCCAGTGCGGAAAAAAAAGTGCAGACTGCCCAGGAATGGCACCGTACACATGGAGAGCTGACGCAGCAAAATGAAACAACAAAAAAGAGATGCAGTTTCCCAGTGCTGCTGATGAGGATACAAGGGGACACAGAAGAACACACAGCAAATGGACACAAAAAGCAGACAACCAGCGGTGGTGGGGAGATGGGGAGAGAAATAAATAAAATAAATCTTAAAAAAAAAAAAGAGAAAGAGGAAGCCTGGAGGGGAAGGAGGGACCAAGCAGAGATCACTCACCATCTTGCTTCAACATTTGGCAGCTGACTTTGGTGAGAAAGCACCTCTCGTGGTGCTTTGAATTGCGCTTTCCACTGCCTTGGGACTGTAAGCTTTTACCCCCAAATAAATACCCTTTATAGAGGCCAATAGATTTCTGGTACTTTGCATTTGCACCACTTTGACAGACTAATATACACACAAACAGCATACGCTGATCCTAGAAGAAATAGAAGACCTCAACAAACCAATCACTAGTAAAGAGATTGAAACAGTCATCTAAAACCTCCCAAAGATGAAAAACCAGGGACCAGATGGCATCACAGGTGAGTTTTACCAAGCATTCAAAGACAATCTAATACCAATCTTGTTCAAACTCTTCCAAAACACTGAACAGGAAAGAACACTACCAAATTCATTCTATGAAACCAACACCACCCTAATATCAAAACCAAAACTGAGAGCCACTTGAGTGTAAACTTCAGATGAATTGTACAAGACATGGGACCATTTAACACAGTGGACCCCTGGTGGATGATGGACTGTAGTTAACAGTACGGGTATGAGAGCATTATCTCGTGAACTATAACAAATATACAATACTAAAACATGGTGTTTACAATATGGTGGTTTATGGGAAAAAATATACCAAATGTAAACTATGGAATGCAGTTAGCAGTAATATTTTGATGATGTTCCTTCATCACTTGTAACAAATGTTCCACAAGAATGCAAGGTGTTGGTGGTGGGGTGATGAATGGGAATCTTGTATGTTATGCATGATTGTTTTATAAACTACTTTTCTAATTTAAATAATTAAATGCAAAAAAAAAGAGGAATGAGCTGCTGATACTGGCCACGACATGGATGAATCTCAAAAATGCCAAGGAAAAAATTCTAGTCTCAAAAGGTTACACACTATATGATTCCATGTATATAACATTATAGAAAAGGCAAAACTGAGTCAACAGAAAGAAGATCAGTAGTTGTCAAGGTGGGAGGAGGCAAATGACTGCAAACAGGACCTATTTAGGGTGCTGGAGATGTTCTCTATCATGATTGTGGTGGTTCATGGGACTGAGCGCATTTGTCAAACTCACCAGATTGTACAATTGAAATTGGTACATTTTCTTGTATGTGAATTATTCCTCAGTAAAGCCTACCAGAAAAAAGTACATATACACAAATGTTTCTAGAAGCATGAATTTTTTATAACCCTAAATTGGAAATAACCACTGTATCCATTATTAGTAGGCTGGACAACATATGATATGAAATACTACATATTAAGGAAAAATAAGTACTGCCACCACAACATGGATGAATGTCACAACATAATGCTGTGCTACAAAAGTTATACACAAAAGAACACATGCAAATGGTTCCATTTACATAAAGTTCATAAGCAAACAAGAGAGGTCAAAAAAATGTTATCTTCATTAGGAGGTAATGACTGGGAGGGGCCTATGAGGTGCCTATATGTACTGTACTATCTTAAACTTTAATTTGAGTAATGGTTACATCAGTGCATTTACTACGTAGAACTTTTAATATTATATACATAATATCTGCACTTTTCATTGTATGTATGTCACACTTTAATAAAACACTTTACACATGTAGAATAGAAAAGAAAAATATAACTATATGCTATTTATAAGTGACACCTAAAACAGATGAAAACAAAAAGATGGGGGTGAAAGAATGAAAACATATTTATTTCAGCCAAATACTGAGAGCAGATGAAATAGACTTTTAGGCAAAAAGCATTATGCATGGCAATAAAAAGACATTCATCGTATAACTTTAACCTTGTGTTCCTTTCCAGAAACTGCCTATTGCATACCGTAAATTCTAATAGTTTACCTAAGTGTGGATCTTGAATTCTGTTGCTCTTTCATTCCATAGGGGACTGGTGCTGGTGTCTTCACCCAGTCTCTTCTTTAACACAGATAATGTATACCTTCTCAGCTCTGCCATGTGGCATGTCATCCATCATGGTTTATTCATATGGGAGTTTCTACACAAGTATTAGTACCATCACTAGGACTCATCTCTAGAGGACAATCCACCAACAGCCTCTGCTTGGTGTCCTCTCATCTCACTGGCATTTAGGGAGTAAGCTGATCCCTGCACTGATAACTTTCCTGAACCTTCTCCAGGAGCATGGGAAAACTAGATGTCCTAGCTATGCCAACCTCAGCACCATGGGAAACTAGGAGATCATTTTTGCCCTTGTCCAACTCACTATGCCATCATGTCATTTTTCACTTCTTACCTGGTTAACATTGTACTGGACATGGTACTTCTTTAGAGGAGCTTAACATTTTCCCAACCTTTATCTGGAGATGCAAGGGACTGGTTCTGCTATTCTAAGATTCTCGCGGGAACAGACTTTGGCCCAGTAGTTAGGGCATCCGTCTACCACATGGGAGGTCCGCGGTTCAGGCCCCGGGCCTCCTTGACCCGTGTGGAGCTGGCCCATGCGCAGTGCTGATGCACGCAAGGAGTGCCGTGTCACACAGGGGTGTCCCCCGCGTAGGGGAGCCCCATGTGCAAGGAGTGCACCCATAAGGAGAGCCGCCCAGCGCGAAGGAGGGAACAGCCTGCCGAGGAATGGCGCCGCCCACACTTCCCGTGCCGCTGACGACAACAGAAGCGGACAAAGAAACAAGACGCAGCAAAAAGACACAGAAAACAGACAACCGGGGGAGGGGAGGGGAATTAAATAAATAAAAATAAATCTCTAAAAAAAAAAAGATTCTCGCAAACTTATTTGGGAACACCCCTTCCCCTTCCTAGGAAACTCCTTCTAGGGACCAAAAAGGTCTCACTTCTCCTTCTTGTCTGGACAAGACGAAATGCTCCCTCCTTCTCAAGGTGGCATTCACCTTTTCTATCCCCTGGGTGCTTAATGAAAGAAAGGTACCAGGTTATCAAAAAAGGTGGAAACAGTTTTGGCTCAACTGATAAAGCATCTGCCTACCATATGGGAGGTCCAGGGCTTCCTGACCTGTGTGGTGAGCCAGCCCATGCACAATGCTGATGCACTCAAGGAGTGCCGTACCATACAGGGGTGTCCCCTGTGTAGGGGAACCCCACACTCAAAGAGTGCACCCCGCAAGGAAAACCACCCCTTGCAAACAAAGCACAGCCTGCCCAGGAGTGGCATCGCACACATGGAGACCTGACACAGCAAGATGACACAACAAAAAGAGACACAGATTCCCAGAGCCACTGACAAAGAATGCAGGTGGACACAGAAGAACAGCACAGCGAATGGACACAGAGAGCAGACAACGGGGGGAGGGGGGAGATAAATAAATAGATAAATAGATAGATAGATAAATCTTTTAAAAAGAAAGATGGAAACACATTGGGAGGTATTTTTAAAATTATCCATGTTACAAAGATTTTAAAGCTGTAATGTATATTACCAAATTATCCTTCAAAACAAAATATCAATTTAAACTCCCAGTAGCAGTATATGAGATATCCTTTTCTATACTCCTACAGTATTGAGCACTAACTTTGTCCAATCTGTTGTGTAAAATCTTGGTATCTCAATGTTTTAGTTTGCATTTCTTTGAGTACTAGTGAAATTGACGTTTTTGATAAATTTATTTGTCCTGCTCTGAATTTCCTGTTCATGTTCTTTGCCCGTTATTCTACTGGTCTTTTATGTTTTTCTTATTGACTTATGAGAGCTCTTTATCTAATAAGAATACTAACCCAGTTTTCCATTTATCTTCTATATTTATTTGTTGTATTATTTAGTTTTCAAGATTTTAAAATTTACATGAAGTCAAATCTATCTTTTTTATGTTTCCTGGTTTTGGCTTCATGCTTAGATGGGCTTTCTAAATGTTGATTATATGAATATTAATCTACATGTTATTGTGTATTTTATGTTTTAATGTTTCCATTTAAGTATTTAATAGATCTGAAATTTGCAAGATGTGAGATAAGGCTCTTTTCCCCTAAATTATTAACCAGTTGTCCTAATGTCCTGATGCTTTTTGCAAAGAAGAACAATATAGTGCTCCATGATTTGCCAGGATGCTGTGGCCTCAATGTAGTAACTTCAGATTATCCCCATAAACTTTCTTTTTCTCAGAAGTTACTTGAACTCTGAGGAACCCGGGTCTAACCAAAGTTAAACCTCCTAGACACATTCTCACCTGTACTTTGGGTAAATGTTAAATAGAAATGATCCTTCTGAGGGCAGGGAGAGGGGAAGAAGAGGTGCCATATGGGGGCATTTTCAGAACTTGGAGTTGTCCTGAATGATATTGCAGGGACAGATGCAGGACATCATATATCCTGCCGTAACCCACTGAATGGACTGGGGGAGAGTGTAAATTACAATGTAAACTATAATCCATGCTGTGTAGCAGTGCTCCAAAATGTATTCATCAAATGCAATGAATGTGCCACACTGATGAAAGAGGTTGTTGGTGTGGGAGGAGTGGAACGGGGTGGGGAGTGGAGTATATGGGAACCTCATATTTTTTAATGTAACATTTTGTGTAATCTATGTATCTTTTTAAAAAAGCCCTCATCCAGAGAGAGAAAGAAAGAGAGAGAGAAAGAAAGAGGAAAGGAGGAAGGGAAGGGGGGAAGGGGGGAAGGGGGGAAGGAGGGGAGGAGGGGAGGAGGGGAGGAGGGGAGGAGGGAAGGAGGGAAGGAGGGAAGGAGGGAAGGAGGGAAGGAGGGAAGGAAGGAAGGAAGGAAGGAAGGAAGGAAGGAAGGAAGGAAGGAAGGAAGGAAGGAAGGAAGGAAGGAAGGAAGGATTCTTCCAGATGTATCTTGAAGTAGCATTGGCAATGCCTTCTTCCCCATGTCACACACTGACAATTTTCCAGAGACCAATCAATGGGAATTTCCATAAAGTCTTGGCCAGAATTTCTTGAGTATCGAAGAACTCTCTGTGTCTCAGCTGTCACAGTATCATCCCTGAGCAAACCCAAAGAAGTTTATTTTAGAAAGCATAGTCATGCAAAGGAAAAGTCCTCACTGGCTGAAACATCTTCAGGATGCTGGACAAAGTATCAATTATCTTGGAGTGGCAAACCCCCTGAACTATTAATGGCATCAACTAATTACTGGAATTCCCCCAGTTTTCCACCCTAATAACCCTACTAACAGAATTCCTCAAGAAAAAGGAATCTTTTTACCTAGTCTCTGTTTACATCTACAGTGTTCCACCAGCAAATGATCCTATTTACCTCTGCCTACACCCTTACCTACCCTACCCCAACCTGCTCCTAAATTATTAAAACCAACTTCCAATTTTATTGAAAGAGCTATTTAATCACATTTCCCCCAAAAGTTGCACTTACTTCTTAAGGAATCAGGCTTTGGTTACAGTTAAGTACATAGTGTGGAAATAGGAATTACTGTCTTCAGGGTGTAGATACACTACTTCAAAGTCCTCAAATCCATGTGATGCTAAGGAATTTGATTGTCAAGCCAAATGTAACCATTAGTTTAAGTAACGAGGCAAATCTGAAAACTCTGTTTTTGACAAATAAGGGGGGCAGAATATGTAGAAATATTTGGGTTTCACATCAAATATAAGCTGAGCCATTAATCAGATGCCAGATCACATAAGCCAGGATACCAGGAAGCCCCAGAAGCTGCCCCATCCCAAGAGATCATCTAGACTGAAAAAAAAAACTGTATCCAGCTAAGAACACATGCAATTACACAGGCGATAACCCAATGGGGAGAGCAGAAAACAGTAAGAAGAGCGATGCATGCTGAGGTCAAGGGTTACCTAAGGCATTCTTTGTAGAGATGGAAAACAAATGCGTGGTTGAATACTCATCCCAAATGGCCTTCTATATATCTAATGAGAGAAGCCCACACAAAAGTGATGCTTTTATGCCACAGGAAGTCCCCGCAGACATCTGACAAAATATCCTCCCAAATACAGTTCTACACACCCACACTTGTGAAATATACACCCAGGTCAGGGAAGCATTGATTCAACGAACACTTGCCAAGAATTGTTTATGTGACATTCTCTGTACAAGGTGGTGAAGATGCAGTGGTGAGCCAAATCATCATAGTTTCAGTGCTCACAAATTTTAGGATATAGTGAGGAAAGAAAGATTTTAAATTACAATACAGCTGATCACATTGTTATTCATAAAGTACAGGATTGACACAGAATGACCAAAGGGCTCCCCATACTTCTTAATTACTAAACACCCCTGGGAAATTGTCCTCATGAATAATATCATGGTCCAGTCCCCTCTCCCTAAAGTTACAATTCATCTTGTTGGTACTTGGTAGCAGACTCATCATCCCAAAACACAAATCTGATCATGAGACATTTATTTCATATTCCTTGTTACCTACCAGATAGATTCCAAGCTCCTTGGTTAGCTTGGCAATAAAAATCCTTTACAGTTAAGCCATTATTTATTTTGTTTTCGGCTTCTGCTGTTCTCCAGATGATTCCCAATGCCTATACTAACCTACTCCCCCAATGACTCCATGTACTTTCAGGCTCCATGCCAATCCCATTTCCTTTTTGACCCCACAATTCAAATCTATCCTCAACACAGTTAGCATAATGATTTTTTATGTTTTCAATAGTTATTTTCTTAGTTTTTTAATACAATTGTCATTAGAAAAGTTGTACGTTTACAGAAAGATCATGCAGAAAAATACAATTCCCATATGTCCTACACACACAGTTTTCCCTATTAGTACCACTGTGCATTAGAATGGTACATTTGTTACAATTGGTGAAAATATTATTATAATAGTACTATTAACTATATAGCCCATAATTTACATTAGGGTTCACTGTTTGTGTAGTACAGTCCTATGGGGTTTTTATTTTTGTTCTAGTAACATATACAACCCAAATTTCCCCCTTTTAACCACATTCATATATATAATTCAATGCTCTTAATTACACTCACAATATTGTGCCATACCACCATCCATTACCAAAACCTTTCCATAACCACAAAAAGAAATTTTGTACCAATTAATCATTAATTCCCCATTCCCCCACACCCTCCCTGACCCCTGGTAACCTGTAATGTAGTTTCTGACTATATGAATTTTTTTATTCTAATTATTTCATATCAATGAGTTCATACAAAATTTGTCCTTTTGTGTCTGGCTTATTTCACTGAACATGATATCTTGAAGGTTCATCCATGTTGTCACTTGTATCACAACTTCATTCCTTTTTATAGCTGAATAATATTCCATTGTGGGAAGCAGATATAGCTCAATGGATAGAGCTTCAACCTGCCATGTAGGAGGTCCAGGGTTCAATACTCAGGGCCTCCTGGCCCATGTGGCGAGCTGGCCCACATGGAGTGCTGCCATACACAAAGAGTGTCGCCCCACACAGGGGTGCCCCTGTGCAAGGAGTGGCCCCCGCACAAGGAGTGTAGCCTCGTGCAGGAGGGCAGACTGCCCAGGAGTGGAGCTGCCCACGCAGAGAGCTGACACAGCAAGATGATGCAACAAAAAAAGAGACAGAGGAGAGACAATATGAGACGCAGTGAACTAGGGAGCTAAGGTGAAGCAAGAGAATTATCACCTCTCTCCCACTCTGGTAGGTTCTGGGATGGATTCCTGGAGCCACCTAAGGAGAATGCAACAAAGAAGAACTCATAGCAAATGGACACAGAGAGTAGACAACAGGGGGACGGAAAGGGGGAGAAATAAGGAAAAAGAAAAAAAATTCCATTGTAAAACATAATGATTTTTATTTTCAAATTTTTTTAAATTTCTCACACATCCCCTCATTGTTTGTGCTCACTGTCTGCTCTCTGTGTCCATTCACTGTGAATTCTTCCGTGTCTCCTTGTGTTCCATTTAGGCAGCACCGGGAACCAATCCTGGGACCTTCTGAAGTGGGAGGGAGATGCTCAATTTCTTGCACCACCTCAGCTCCCTGGTGTGCTGCATCTCTTATTCTCTCTCCTCTGTGTTTCTTTTTGTTGTGTCGTCTTGCTGCACCAGCTCTCCATGCAAGCCAGCACTCCTCGTGGGCCAGCTCTCTGCATGGTCCAATTCACCATGCAGGCCAGCTCGTCACACACGCCAGCACTTTGCATGGGCCACCTCTCTGCTAGGGCCACCTTGCCTTCCCTTGAAGGCCCCAGGAACCAAACCTGAACCTCCCATATGGTAGACAAGAGCCCAATTGCTTGAGACACATCTGCTTCCCACATAATGATTTTTAAATGCACATCTAACTATGTAATTCCCATGACTGAAGACTTTCAGTAGTTCCCCTTCACTTGCAGGATAAAGTTCAAGATTTTTTTTTCTTTTTTTTTTTTTATTGACTTTGTAATAATATTACATCAAAAATATATATGTGAGGTCCCATTCAACCCCGCTCCCCCACCACCCCCCCCCTCTCCCCCCCCAACAACACTCGTTCCCATCATCATGACACATCCATTGGATTTGGTAAGTACATCTTTGGGCACCTCTGCACCTCATAGTCAATGGTCCACATCATGGCCCATACTCTCCCCCATTCCATCCAGTGGGCCCTGTGAGGATTTACAATGTCCGGTGATTGCCTCTGAAGCACCATCCAGGGCAGCTCCATGTCCCAAAGACACCTCCACCTCTCATCTCTTCCTGCCTTTCCCCATACCCATCGTCCACCATGTCCACTTTTCTCAATCCAATACCACCTCTTCTATGTGGACATTGGATTGGTTGTGTCCATTGCACCTCTATGTCAAGAGGAGGCTCAAATTCCACATGGATGCTGGATGCAATCCTCCCATTTTCAGTTGTAATCACTCTAGGCTCCATGGTGTGGTGATTGTCCTTCTTCAACTCCATCTTAGCTGAGTGCGGTAAGTCCAATAAATCAGATTGTAGGTGCTGGAGTCTGTTGAGGTTCAGGACCTGGCTATCACATTGTCAGTCCAGAGATTCAAATCCCCTAAATATATCTTAAATCCCAACGTTAACTGCACCTCCAGCACATTAGCATGAAAGTCTTATGAAGGGAGATCCCATCTGAGTCCAGATTCATCACACATAAACACCATTTCCAAAGAGGGGCCATCTGCCCTGGTAGTTAACCCCATCGGCCATGGCCATAACTCTCATGGGTCTCTTTAGCCTTCAAAGGAACCAATATCTGGAGTTCAAGATTTTTAATGTGGCATATAAAGCCATCCATGATCCATGAGTTCAAGATTTTTAATGTGGCATATAAAGCCATCCATGATCCAGCTTCCTCAACTCTAATCTAATTGCTCACCCCTCTTTGCCTTGCATTTCATGCTCTGGAAATTCGAACAGCTGTAGTTTCCCACTTGCATCATTCCGTATTTTATCTCTCTGTCTTTGCTGGTGCTCTTCATTCTGTAAAGAATGTCTCAGTCATCCCTACCCTCTTCAGTTGGCTAACACTTACATATTCTTTTTAACACTAAGCTCAGGTATCATCTCTTGTAGGAAATCTCCCCAGGTATCTTCTCCCCAAAAGCTGAGTTAAATATTTCACATACAAGCTCCCATAATACAGAATGTATAGTTCTATTATATTTTTAGTTCTTTGCATAATAATTATAATTTTGGGTGTCTGTGAACCCCCACTACATTGGTAGTTCTCTAAAGGGAGAGACTCTATCTTCTGTATGTATCCTCAAGGTCTAATGCAATATGTATCACACAATAGACACTCAATAAATGTTTTCTGATTACATTAATAAATAAATACATGGTATCCTATCATTTGATAGCCAATCCGTCTCCCAATTCCAGTTACTGCCTTGGGGAGAAGTACAATATCTGTTACAAACCCAGTCATAAGTATATTTTAATAACTTTTTAAATTTGGTTAAGACTATTACAGTATTGTACATTTATAGCTCCCAATTTCAAATAATTGGTGAAAAGAACACCCTCGTTAAGTGAACTCTTTTAATAATTTGACATTTTACATAATTTCTTATTATGATTACCTCTTTATGTATCAATGTCTCCCACAAGTCTAAGACCTTTTTAAAGCTCCACACCCTTTATAATGCTTGGCATACAGTGGTGCTCAATAAATGTTTGTTGAATGAATTTATAAATCATGCATTCATGCTGTTTCTTCTACCAAAAATGCCTTTTCTATAACTAAAAAAGGGCATGAGCAGCTATATTAACATCAGACAAAACAGACTTTAAATGCACAACAATTGTGAGAGACAAAGACGGACACTACATATTAGTGAAAGGGATAATCTTTCAAGAAGAAAGAACAATCATAAACATTTATGCTCCTAACAAGGATGCCCCCAAATATGTGAGGCAAACACTGGAAAAACTAAGTGAAGGAATAGATGCCTCTACAATTATAGTGGGGGACTTTAACACACCACTATCAACTTTGGAGAGAACATCTCAAAAGAGAATCAATAAAGAAACAAAGATGTTGAACAATATATTAGAGAAGTTGGACCTAATCACATATAAAGAACATTACACCCAAATACAGCAGGATATACATTCTTCTCAAGTGCACATGGATCATTCTCCAAGATAGACCACATGCTAGGCCACAGAAAAAGACTCAATGAATTCAGAAAGATAGAAATCATACAAAATAATTTCTCTGACCACAGTGAAATGAAGCAGGAAATCTGCAAGGGCCAGAGACCCAGATTTGGCACCAAGATTTGGAAGTAAAACAACACATTCTTAGAAAAACAGTGGGTCAAGGAGGAAATCTCAAAAGAAATTAATAACTATGTTGAAACTAATGAAAATGATAACACAACATATTCAAACTTATGGGATGCAGAAAAAGCAGTACTGAGAGGGAAATTCATAGCCATAAATTCACACATCAAAAAAGAAAAAAGAGCTGAAGTTGAAGAACTAAAGGCACACTTGGAGGAATTAGTTAAAAAACAACAAACTAACCCCAAAGGAAGAAGAAAGAAAGAAAGAACAAAGATCAGGGCAGAATTAAATGAAATAGAAATAAGAAAGCACTTGAAAAAATAAACAAAACCATGAGCTGGTTCTTTTAGAAAATCAATAAAATTGACAAACCCTTAGCTAGATTAACAAAGAAAAAAGAGAGAAGATGCAAATACACAAAATAAGAAATGAGAAAGGAGATATCACCACTGACCCCACAGAAATAAAGACTATCATAAGAGGATACTTTGAAAAACTATATTCCAACAAAAACAACAATTTAGAGAAAATGGACCAATTCCTAGAAACACATAAGCAGCCTACAATGACAAAAAAAAGAATTTGACGATCTCAGCAAACCAATCACAGGTAAAGAGCATCAATCATTTAAAACCTCCCAACTAAAAAGAGCCCTGGGCCAGGTGGCATCACAGGTGAATTCTACAAAACATTCCAGAAAGAACTAACACCAATCTTACTTAAATTCTTCTAAAATATTGAAACAGAAGGAACATTGCCTAACTCATTCTATGGTGCCAACATAACTCTAGTACAAAGCCAAAGACACCACGAGAAAGGAAAATTACAGACCAATCTCTCTAATGAACCATGACATGAAAATCCTCATCAAAATACTTGCTAATCGTATTCAACAACACATTAAACAAATTATACAGCATGACCAAGTGGGGTTCATTCCTGTTATGCAAGAATGGTTCAACATAAGAAAATCAATTAATGTAATAAACTACATAAACAGATTGAAGGAAAAAAATCACATGATCATATCTATAGATGAAGAAAAAGCATTTGACAAAATACAGCACCCTTTCTTGATAAAAACACTGCAAAAGATCGGAATAGAAGAAACTTTCTGAACATGATAAAGAGTATATATGAAAAACCCACAGCTAACATTATTTACAATTGTGAAATCCTAAAATCTTTCCCTCTAAGATCAGGAAAAAGACAAGGATGCCCACTATCACCCCTCCTATTTAACATAGACTTAGAAGTACTTGCTCCAGCACTTAGGTAAGAACCAGACATAAAAGGCATCCAAATTGGAAAGGAAGAAGTCAAAATTTCACTATTTGCAGATGATATGATCCTATACATAGAAAACCCTGAGAAGTCTACAACAAAGCTTCTAGAATTTATAAATGAGTTCCATAAAGTCGCAGGTTACAAGATAAATGCACAAAAATCAGTAGCATTTCTGCACACCAATAACAAGCAATCTGAGGAGGAAATCAGGAATCAAATGCCATTCACAATAGTAAATTAAAAAATCAAATACCTAGGAATAAATTTAACTAAAGATGTAAAAGACATACACAGAAAACCACACAACACTGTTCAAGGAAATCAAAAAGACCTAAATAAATGGAAGAATATTCCCTGTTCATAGATAGGAAGACTAAATATTATTAAGATGTCTATCCTAACGAAACTGATCTACACACTCAATGCAATCCCAATAAAAATCAACATACCATTCTTTAATCAAGTAGAGAAACTAACTATGAAATTTATTTGGAAAGAAAAGAGGCCCTGAGTAGCCAAAGACATCTTGAAAAAGAAAAATGAAATTGGAGGAATCACACTACCTTACTTCAAAACATACTACAAAGCTACAGTAGTGAAAACAGCATGGTATTGGCACAAGGATAGACACACTGACCAATGGAACCGAATTGAGAGTTCTGATACAGATCCTCATATACACAGCCATATGGTATTTGACAAGGCCACCAAACCCTCTCAACTGGGAGAGAATGGCCTCTTCAACAAATGGTGACTGGAGAACTGAATATCCATATGTAAAAGAATGAAAGAGGATTCCTAACCCACATTTTATACAAAAATCAACTCAAGATGGATCAAAGACCTAAATATAAGAGCCAAGACCATAAACATGGGAAGCAAAGTAGGGAAGCATCTCCAGGTCCTTGTAATAGGAAACTGCTTCATGAACTTCATGCCAAAGCACGAGCAGAAAAAGAACAAATAGATAAATGGGACTTCCTCAATATTAAACCCTTCTGCACCTCAAAGGGGTTTGTCATGAAAGTGAAAAGAGAGCCCACACAGTGGGAGAAAATATTTGGTAACCATATATCTGATAGGAGACTTATATTTTGCGTATATAAAGAACTCCTATTTCTTGAAAATAAAAAGACAAACAACCCATTTAAAAAATGGGAAAAAGATTTGAGCAAATACTTCTCCAAAGATGATATACAAATGACTAAAAAACACATGAAAAAAAATGCTCAAAATCCCTAGCTATTAGGGAAATGCAAATCAAAACAACAATGAGGACTATCTTACTCACATTAGACTGGCAACTATCAAAAAATCAGAAGACTACAATTGTTGGAGAGAATGTGGAGGAATGGGAACACTCATCCACTGCTGGTGGGAATGCAGAAGGATCCAGCCATTCTGGAGGACAGTTTGGTGGTTTCTCAAAAAACTAGCTATAGATTTGCCATATGACCCAGCAATTCCACAGCTGGGTATATACCCAGAAGATCTGAAAACAAGGACACAACCCGATATACGCAGCACTATTCACTATTGCCAAAGCTTGGAATCAACCCAAATGCCCATCAACAAATGAATGGATAAATAAAATATGGTATATACATACAATGGAATACTACTCGGCTATAAGAACAAATACAGTACAAACACATGTAATAACATGGATGAATCTTGAGAACCTTATGTTGAGTGAAGTAATCCAGGCATTGAAGGCCAAATACTACATGACCTCTCTGATATGAAATAAGTAAACCAAGCTGTCTCAGAGAGCTGGAGACTGGATGATAAACTTTAAGGTAGTTGGAGGGTAGAGGAAGGCTGTGAGCTGACAGTTACTTGGGTGAAATCTATGATAAGCTGAAGGTAAGTATTTGTACAGGGAAGGGATAAAATGGGGGCATAGGGATAACTTAGGGTGGGCTAATGGGGCTGCATGGGATTTAGGAGCGATAGGGAAGGGAGGATGGGTCAGATTGCCCAAGAGATTGGGGAGAGGGTGAGGGAAACATTTGATCATGGGAGATTGTCAGGTATGTGGTTGATATTGTGGTGCAGAGAAAACTCTTTAGAGAATGTAATATGGAAGGTTGCCTGTTTGGGATGCTTAAGGGGGGGGCATCTGACACAGGGCAAGCTTCTGGGGAGTGTGTGAGTGCTCATTTTGTCACAGTGGATTATATCATTGGGTGGAGACCCTCACAATGAGACTGAAGGTATACCCACATCCTGGGGAGGATTGATGTTCTCAAACAGAGGGAATTGTATCTATTGAATTGGTGGCTCCCAATGGGTTAGGGCAGTCAAGGATGTGAAACCCTCGATATTTTTGCAAGTATCTCTGAATATGGTCCCTCAAGTAATGAAGATTGATTGTCATGGTGGGCCCTGTGGGGAGGGGGAAAGAGGAGTTGAATACATGGAACCAGGGTAACTGTGGGGCAATGGAAGTGTTCCACAAGATCATGCCATTGTTGATATAGGTCATGTTAAGTTACACCAAAAATGTATAAAAGTCTGTAGGCTAAAATGTAAACGATAATATAAAACATAGGATAACTAAAAATTTAGAAAATTGTGTTGTCTAAAATAAAACCATAATGTAAACCCAAATGGAACCATGTTTGAAAGCTATCGTTTCAATATCTGTACATTAGATGCAGCAAATATAATATGAACATGTAAAAAGATCACTTTTGGGGAAGAGACAAAGAGTTTGATGTTGGATATGTGGGAGTACCATATATTGTATATGTGAATTACTGTGACCTAAAACTTATGTCAAGAGAATCTTAATAATCAGGAAAAAAAGAAAGAAAGGAGATAGACACTGAGGAAGAAATGGAAGGAATTGCCTTGCCACTGTACATACAGGGCAACACCTGTAGCAGTGATGAAGGGCAAAATGTTAAAAACAAAGCTTTTTCATTTTTTCATTTCTTTGATACACCAACTTATTTTTCCTTTATTTAATTTTTCTAAATTTCTATGTATTCTATAGCTAACCTTTAAACCCATCACTATATTCCATTTTTCTATTAAGGGAATTTGGCAATATATTGGGCTTCCTTTTTGAAGAAGTTTTGGACTACAGAGAGGTTCAACTATGGTGGGGAAGGAGCACTTGTGTGGGGTTTCATTAATGGGGGGTACACGGTTGGGAGGGAGTTCTCCAGGGCATGTAGACAGGGTATATAGAACAGTTTGGATATTTTCATAGTGGTTTCAGTTGGAAACAACAGATGAGAGAGTGCTGAATTCCTGACCAGGGGAGCTCTATCACATTCCCCAATGGAACAACAACAATCCCCCAAGTGCAATGGCAAAGACCAATAAAGATGTATGGTCCAACGATGAGCCCTTGATACTGATGGCTCCAATTATGAGCCTGTGTGCCTGAAAAATGAACTAGGCCTATAGCTGTGGGGTGCCTAAGTGTTACCTCCTGAGAGCCTCCATGTTGCTCAAATGTGGCCACTCTCTAAACCAAACTCAGCATGTAGATGCATTTCCTTCCCCTCAGCATGGGACATGACTCCCAGGGATGAGCCTCCCTGGCACTGAGGGATTACTATCAAGCACCAGGTGATGATGTAACTACAAAAAGACCATGAACAAAGAGGTCAACTCAGACTGGCAGAATATCTCAGCCTACATGTAATATCAGGTGTTCAAAACTACTTTTTGACTTTGGATAAAAAGGGGGAAATGGAAAGGACAAGTGATTTTATATGACTAAGAGTCTCCAAAAAACAGTCAGGAGGTCATCAGGGGGTGATGATTATGCATGCCTCAGCAGGGTACCAGAGACAGCCAAGGTAGATGGAAATCCAGGTGTTGGTTCTCCTGAAGGCTGCAGTGACCCATAGGTACTATGGTCAAGGCAGATGGCTCTGGAGTTCAGGGCCATGTCAGTTGGCCCTACTTTAGAGTTTGTGTTCCTGAGTGTGATGGAGTTGGACTCAGATATAATCTTTCTGCACATGCCTCTTCTGTCACTTTTACCAGACCTGTGGTTGGCATTTGGGTTGGTGTATTCTCAGGAGACCTGAATCTCTGAACTGTCCATGTGATGGCCAGGCCCTGGGCCTCAGCAGACTTTCAGCTCCTACCCTCTGGTTTCTTGGACTTACCCTGGCCAGATGACAGGGAGGTGAAGAGGGTCAACCACCACACCAGGGAGCCAAGAGTGCCTACAGCTGCAAGCAAGAGCATTGCATCCATCATCCATGTGGAATCTAAACCCCCTCTTGATGTAGAGGGGGATGACACATAGCCATCCCAGGTCCACAAGATAGAGGAAAAGAGTATGGATTAGAATGGACTTACTGGTGTTCTGTTGGGGAACTATTGTGAATAGTAAGGGAAGAAATTGTAGTAGTGATGTGGAGAGGGTGGCCACGGTGCCTGTTGATGGTCGGGAGAGGGAAGAAGAGATGTGGTTTGGGGATATTTTCAGGATTTGGAGTTGTCCTAGGTGGTGCTGCAGGGATGGATGCTGGATGTAGTGTGTCCTGCCATGGCCCACTGCCTGGACTGGGGGAGAGTGTGGACTACAATGTGGACCAGTGTCCATGTGTTGCAGTGGTTCTCCAGAATGTATTCGCTGGGTGCAGTGGATGTGCCACAATGATGGAAGAGTTTTTTGATGTGGGAGGGGTGGCGTGGGTGGGGTGGGGTGTATATGGTGACCTCATATTTTTTTAATGTAACATTTAAAAGAAAATAAAGAAGAAAAAAAAAGTTAAAAAAAAATGCCTCTTCTCTCCCTCCTTCTTCACCCAGACAAAGCTATGATTGTCCTTCAGGCTTCAGTTCAAATGTCAGTCTTTTCTGACTAAGCATAATCAGGAATAATCACTTCTTCTTCTTGGCTGTCATAACTCATTATATATATATACATAGTTCTTGAAGCACCTATTACATTGAACTGAAGTTAGTTAAATTTAAGAGTCATCATCTACTACTCGTGAACTCGTGAGGTGCAGGAATTATATTTTATTTATATTTGAACTCAGTGTACTATATCTAACACAGAGAAGATCATAAATAACAGTTTGTTAAAGTTAGATTGAAGTGGGGTAAAGGTAAGAACAGAAAGGAGGAAATATATAACAATGGGGAAGAGGCAAAATTAAGAGGAATTTTTGAATGAAAGTAGTGAGAGGGAGAAAATCAAGGACAATTCAGATGTTGAAAATGAATAACTATAATAATTGAGTCATTTGAACCTGAATAGCAAATAAAAAAGAGGACTTCTTGGAAGAGGGCAGACTAGAAAGATATGGGGACTCATTTCTGTTCCAGAAAAATAGCTAGAGATCAGGCTGAAGCAGCCTGGGAAAAGATATTCTAGGGTTTAGGGACACAAGGTCAAGCCTGGTCACTGCCCAGAAAAGAAAGGGACAAAGGAGGGGGATAGTGATAGCAAAACTATGAGTTGAAACCAGTGGCTGCTACTGCCAGTATCCTCTCCCACTAGAGACATTTCAGAATTCTTAGACCTCTGAGCCGGCTACAAAGAGGGCTTTAGGGGATCCACCATCCAGGAAAGGGGAGAGAAAGGGACACAGCCTAAGGCTGACTCTGCTTCTGACCCACAAATTTGGTCTGCTGCAGGCTGGGAGGGACCACACCATTGTTTGCCCTGGGAGCCGGTAATGGGTCTAGAGGAGATCCAATGGTCCCAATCTCCCTTTCTTCTAGTGGGGACTGATTGATGATGGCACACCTCCCCAGGAAAGGGTCACAGCCTACGGCTGACTCAGCTTTTGACCCACAAATTTGGTCTTCTGTGTCCCACAGCGGGTGGGGCCGTGCCATTGTTTGCCTTAGGAGCTGGCAAGGGACTAAAGAGATACAACCTTCCCAATCTCCTTCTCTACTAACCGGGACTGATTGTTGAAGATGCAGAGGGGAGTGAAAATATTTCCTACCTGGGAAAAGGGAAGGGGCTGCCAGAGAAGGCTGGAGAACTGTCTCAGAGAAAGTTTGAATTACAAGGCTCTTAGCCTCCAGGCAGGATCCTCTACCACATTGATCCAGTCAAGGTTGCAACAAACACACTCCTGACCAGGCATTGAACTGAGAGCTGCCAAAGACCACATCTGCTGGCAGACCAAGGAAGTGCAAGTGAGAAAATTAAAAATAAGTAAGAGACATTTTTTCTGGTCTTTATAGCCTCCCTCTTTAAGGCCCTAGGAAGTGAGTTTGCAACCCAATACTGGGTCCAGAGCCCAGTTCTGAGCAACTAACAGCGACAATCCCAACCATCCAGGTCAAACTAAGAATCAAAGAGCAGCAGTAGCACACAGGTTCCTGCCACTGAATCCCTATGAAAGAGAAAGAAATTATCTGGTAAACTACCATCCTAATCAGATGCCTAGACACCAGCAAAAAATTATGAACCATACTAAGAAAACTGAGAAAGCAGATGTGGCTCAACTGATATCCACTTACCATATAGGAGGTCTAGGGTTTGAACCCAGGGCCTCGTGGCTTGTGTGTTGAGCTGGCCCACATACAGTGTGGCTACACACAAGGAGTGCCCCTGTGTAGGGGTGCCCCACATGCAAGGAGTGCACCCCACAAGGAGAGCCACCCCACATGAAAACCACAGACCACCCAGGAGTAGCACCGTACATACGGAGAGCTGATGCAAAAATGTGATGCAACAAAAAGAGATACAGATTCCTGGTGCCACCTGACAAGAATGCAATCAGACACAGAAGAACACACAGTGAATGGACACAAGAGAGCAGACAATGAGGGGCAGGGTAGAAGAGAAATAAATAAAAATAAATTTTAAAAAAAAATAAAGAAAGTGGAAGACACAGCCCAAGAAAAGGAATATATCAAAGCCCCAGAACAGACTCAGGATTTGAGAGAACTAAGTAACAAGATACACACAAATTTCTAAAATCAAATTAATGAGATGAAAGACAATGTGACTAAAGAAATAAAGGACATCAAGAAGACATTTGGGGAATGCCCATCAACAGATGAGTGGATCAATAAAATGTGGTATATACACACAATGGAATACTACTCGGCTGTAAGAACAAACACACTACAAACACATGTGATAACATGGATGAATCTTGAGAACCTTATGTTGAGTGAAGCAACCCAGACATTAAAGGACAAATACTACATGACCTCAATGATTTGAAATAACCAAGCTGCCCTAGATAGCAAGAGACTGAACGATAGGCTTACAGGAAATCTGAGGGTGGAGGAAGGATGTGAGCCGATGTCTGCAGGGGTGGAATTTAAGACGAGATGGTGGTAAGTATGAACACAAAGAAGAGATAAAATGGGGGCAAGGGGTTGCCTTTGGTTGGGGCTTTGCGGGTTTGAGGGAGGCTGGGGATGGGCGGGATGGGTAACATTGCCCAAAAGTGGGTGGAGGGAGGGGTAGCATACGAACACAGGAGAGGGTCAGGTGTTGGTGGAGAGTAAAATGCCGAGAAAATCATATCAAAATATAATAAAGAGGGTTACCTGTTTAGAATGCTCGGAGGGGAGGGTCTGATGCAGGATGGGCTCCTGGGGAATGTCTAAATGCTCATTCTGCCAGAGTGGGTGACACCATGGGGTAGAAACCCAAGTAGTGAGAGTGGGGGTGGACCCACATCCTGGGGAGGACTAATGCCATCAAATAGAGGGAACTGTATCCCTCGAGAGAAAGGGTGGCTCCCAGGGCATTGGGGCAGTTGAGCAAGTTAGACCCTGAACACTATTCCATCTATCTCTGGAAGTGGCTCCTCGGGAAACGGAGGTTGGCTGTCACTGTGGGCACCAAGGTGGAAGGGAAAATGGACGTTAAATGTGTGTAACCAAGGTAAATGGGGGGTAAGAGAGGAGTTTCGTGAGAGTACACAAGGATGGATATAAAACATGTAATATTACACCATAACATATAGGAGATGACAGACTGATAATGTAAACCATAATGTAAAACATAGGATAACTAAGAATGTAAAAAAGTGTGTATCCTAAAGTATGCACCACAATGTAAGCACAGATGTCACCTTGTTTGAAAGCTATTGTCTCAGACTCTGTACATTACGTTAAGTAAATATGATGTGAATAGTGTGTAAGAATATCGCTGTGGAAGGGAAAAGGTTTTGTGGTGGATGTATGGGAGTGCTGTATACTATATATATGCATTGCTGTGGTCTAGGGCTCCTGTGAAGAGAAGCTCAATAATTAGGGGGGGGGGGAGATAGGATGTAGAATTTTTTCCAAGTCAACACATATTCTTTATCTAACCTTTAAACCCATCGCTATATGCCATTTCCTAGTAAGGGACCCTGACATTATATTGGGCTTCAAATTTCAGGGAGTTCTGGATCACAGAGTGGTTCAACAAAGGCAATGGAGGAATACTGGTATGGGATACCATTGACAGGGGATACATGGCTGACAGGGAGCTGTACAGAACATAGGTCCAGGGTGCATGGCAATGTTTGGGTATACTCATAGTGGCAACAATTAAAAACCACAGTAGGGGGGGGTACTGGGTTCCTGGCCAGTGGTGCTCTGTCGTGGTCCCTAGGAGAGCAGCGACTGTCTCCCAGGTGCAGCGTCAGGGACCGGGAGGGAGTGAGGGTTCAACAGTGAGCCCCTGACGCTAATGACTATGCTTGTGAGCTGATAAGCCTAAAATAAAAACAAGGCCTAGGGCAGCATTGTGCCTAGGAATTTCCTCCTGTCAGCCTTCATGTTACTCAAATGTGGCCAGTCTCGAAGCCAAACTCAGCATGTAAATGCAATGCCTTCCCCCCAGCGTGGGACATGACACCCGGGGATGAGCCTCTCTGGCACCGAGGGACCACTATCAACTACCAACTGATGATGCAACTGGAAAATGACCTTATACAGAAGGTTCAAAGCGGATCAGCAGAATATCCACGTCTACATAAAATAACATGACTTTAAAATGCTGTTTGACCTAAAGTAAGGGGGAAATGGAAAGGAGAAATGAGTTTATATGGCTACGAGTCTCTAAAAAAGAGTCTGGAGGCTGTCAGAAGGATTGCCCTTATGCACAACTGAGCAGACTCTGAGAGACAGATAAAGCAGATACAACCCCCAGATATCGGTTCCTTCAAGGGCTAAAGAGACCCATGGGAGTTATGGTCATGGCCGATGGGGTTAACTACCAGGTCAGATGGCCCCTCTTTGGAAATGGTGTTTATGTGTGATGAATCTGGACTCAGATGGGATCTCTCTTCCTAAGACTTTCATGCTAATGTGCTGGAGGTGCAGTTAGTGTCAGGGTTTAAGATATATTTAGGGGATTTGAATCTCTGGACTGACAATGTGATAGCCAGGTCCTGAGCCTTAACAGATTCCAGCATTTACAATCTGACTTATTGTGCTCACCACACTCAGCTAAGATGGAGTTGAAGAAGGACAACCACCACACCATGGAGCCTAGAGTGATTACAACTGAAAGTGGGAGGATTGCATCCAGCATCCATGTGGAATCTGAGCCTCCTCTTGACATAGAGGTGCAATGGACACAACCAATCCAATGTCCACATAGAAAAGGTGGGCATTGGATTGAGAAAAGTGGACATGATGGCTGATGGGTATGGAGAAAGGCAGGAAGAGATGAGAGGTGGAGGCGTCTTTGGGACATGGAGCTGCCCTGGATGGTGCTTCAGGGGCAATCACTGGACATTGTAAATCCTCACAGGGCCCACTGGATGGAATGGGGGAGAGTATGGGCCATGATGTGGACCATTGACCATGAGGTGCAGAGGTGCCCAAAGATGTACTTGCCAAATGCAATGGATGTGTCATGATGATGGGAAGGAGTGTTGCTGGGGGGGGGGGGAGAGGTGGGGTGGGGGTGGTAGGGTTCAATGGGACCTCATATATATATATATATATATTTTTAATGTAATATTATTACAATGTCAATAAAAATAAATAAATAAATAATAATAAAATAATAAAATAATAAAAAAAAAAAGAAGACATTTGGGGAAAGCAACTGTGGTTCAAGAGATTGGGCTCCCATCTACTATATGGGAGGCCCAGGTTTCAATTCCTGGGGCTTCCTGGTGAGAGCAAACTGGCCTATGTGGCAAGCTAGCCCAAGCAGAAAGCTGGCCCAAACAGATTGCTGGCCCATGCAACAAGCTGGCCCAAGTGGAGTGCTGGCCCACACAGGAGTGCTGACCTGTGCAGGAGTGCTGGCCTCCATGGCAAGCTGACCCAAGCAGAGAGCTGGCAGAGCAATATGATCTAACGAAAAGTGACACAGAAGAGAGACAATAAGAAATGCAGCAGACTAGGGAGCTGAGGTGGTGCAAGAAATTGAATACCTCTTTCCCACTTCAGAAGGTCCCAAGATCGGTTCCCAATGCCACTTAAAGAGAAAACAAGCAGACACAGAAAAATGCACAATGAATGGACACAGAGAGCAGACAATGGTGGGGAGGAGATAAATAAATAAATCTTTTTTTAAACGATACTGGCAAAAGAAGACATTTGGACCAAAGTAGAATTATTATTCTATTATAGACTTATTATTAGTCTATCAATGGAAGAACTTCTTTCATTGATATAAAGGCAGTGGCCACCAAAGTTTCTGAGGGGAGGGAGAGGAAGAATAGGTGTGATATGGGGGCATTTTCAGACATTGCTATTGTCTTGCATGACATTGCAATAACAGATATAGGCCATTATATATTTTGTCATAACCTACAAAATTGGATGGGATAGTTTGTAAACTATAATGTAAACTATAGTCCATGGTTAACAGCAATACTTCAATATGTATTCATCAATTTTAACAAATGTACCACACTAATGAATGACGTTGTTGATGTGACAAAGAGTGGAAGGGGGAGGGTGGGGCATATGGGACTCCCCTATATTTTTATGTAACATTTATATAATCTAAAGCTTCTTTAAAAATAAAAATTTTAAAAATAAAATAAAAATACATTGAGTGAGCACAAAGAAGAATTTGAAATCCTAAATATAAAAGTAACAAAGCTCATGGGAATGAAAGACACAAGAGGTCAGAACACATTAGAGGGAACCAGACTTGGCTCAACCAATAAAGCATCTGCCTACCACATGGGAGGTCCAGGGTTCAAGCCCAGGGTGTCCAGACCCATGTGATGAGCTGGCCCACACACAGTGCTGATGCGCACAAGGAGTGCCATGCCACGCAGGGGTGTCCCCCACGTAGGGGAGCCCCATATGCAAGGAGTGTGCCCCGTAAGGAGAGCCACCCAGTGCAAAAAAAGTGCAGTCAGCCCAAGGTGGTGCCACACACATGGAGAGCTGATGGAACAAGATGATGCAACAAAAAGAGACACAGATTCTGAGTGCTGCTGACAAGAATACAAGCAGACAAAGAACACACAGTGAATGGACACAGAAAGCAGACAACTGGGGGGAACAGGGAAGGGGAGATAAATAAATAAATAAATAAATAAATACGTTTTTTAGAAGCACACATTAGAGGCATACAACAGGAGACTTGAAATTATAGAAGAAAGAATAAGTGATACCAAAGACAGAAAAGATGAAATTGAAGAGAAAAAAGAAGAGACAGAGAAAAGAATGGAAAAAATTGAGCAAGGACTCAGGGAGTTATATGACAACACAAAACACAACAACATACATACTCTGGGAGTTCCAGAAGGAAACGAGATGGGAAAGGGGACAGAAAGAATATTTGAGGAAATAATAGTTGTAAAATTTCCCAACTCTCATGAAAGAAACACACTTACATGTACAAGAAGTGCACTGTACCCCAATTAGAATAAATCTAAAAAAGCCTACTCCAAGACACATACTACTCAGAATGTCAAATGTCAAAGATAAAAAGAAAATTCTGAGAGCAGCAAGGGAGAAGCAAACCATCATATACAAGAGACACCCAGTAAGACAGCATGGATTTCTCATCAGAAACCATGGAGGCAAGAAGACAATGGTATGATACAATTAGAGTACTGAAAGGGAAAAACTGCCAACCAGGAATTCTTTAGCTAGCAAAATTGCCTTCAAATCTGGAGGTGAGTATAAAATATTCACAAACAAACAGAAATTAAGAGATTTTATAAAAAAGAATCCATCTTTGCAGGAAATATTAAAGGATGCCTTAGAGCCTGAAAGAAAAAGACAGGAGAGAGAGGCTTGGAGGAGAAAAGACAGATGAAAATATGATATGACATGAAAACCAAAGAATAAAATGGTGGAAGTAAATAATGCATTTATGGGAATATCATAGAATGTGAATGGATTAAACGCCCCAGTCAAAAGATATAGGCTGACAGAATGGATTAAAAAACATGAGCCACCCATATGCTGCTTACAAGAGACTCACCTAAGACCCAGGGATACAAACCAACTGAAAGTGAAAGGTTGGAAAAAGATACTCCACACAAATAGTAACCAAAAAAGAGCAGGGGTAGCCTAAACTAATATCAGACAAAACAGACTTTAAGGCAAAAAAGTTATAGGAGATACAGAAGGCCATTATATATTATTAAAAGTGGCAATCCACCAGGAAGATATACAGTCATAAATACCTATGCACCTAATCAGGGTGCCACAAAATGCATGAGACAAACTCTGGAAAACCTGAAGAGAAAAACAGACATCTTTACAATAATCATTGGAGACTTCAGCACACCACTCACATTAGATAGAACAACTGGACAGAAGACCAACAAGGAAACAGAGAACATTAACAATGTGATAAACAAGTTAGACCTAACAGACATATAAAAAATGTTGCATCCAAACTCAGTGGGTTATATATTCTTCTCAAGTGCCCATGGATCTTTCTCCAGGATAGACCACATGTTAGGGCAAAATGCATCTCTCAATAAATATAAAGAGATTGAAATTATGCAAAGCACCTTCTCAGATCATAATGGAATGAAACTGGATATCAATAATAGACAGGAAAAAGGTAAATTAGCAAATGGGGGGGCTAAACAACACACTCCTAAATAATCAGTGGGTCAAAGAAAAAATTGCAAGTGAAATCAGTAATATATTGAGACAAATGAAAATAAGAACATAACTTATTAAAGCTTATGGGATACAGCAAAGAAAGTCTTGAGAGGGAAGTTTATAGCTCTACATATTTATATTTAAAAAGAAGAGCTAAACTCAAAGATTTAACTGAACAACTAGAGAATCTAGAGAAAAAAAAACAGCAAACCCATCCACAGCAAGCAGAAGAAAAGAAATAATAAAATTAGAACAAAAATAAATGAGTTTGAGAGCAAAAAAAAAAAAAAAATAGGGAAAATCAACAAAACCAAAAGCTGGTTCTTTGAGAAGATAAATAAAATTGAAAAATACCTAGCAAGACTAACAAAGAAAAAAAGAGAGACAATGCAAATAAATACAAACAGAAATGAAAGGGGGAAAGATAAGACTGGCACCACAGAAATAAAAAGGACCATAAGAGGATATTATGACCAACTATATGGCAATGAACAAGACAACCTAGATGAAATGGACAAATTCCTAGAAAAGCACAAACAACCTACACTGATGCAACAAGAAATAAAAGAACTTAACAAACCAATCACCAATTCAATTCAATTCAATTCAAACTAATTCAAGAGATTGACTCCATCATCAAAAATCTCCCTACAAAGGAAACTTCAGGATCAGATGGCTTCACAGGTGAATTCTACCAAGCATTTTGAAAAGAATTAACACCAATCCTGTTTAACCTCTTCCAAAAAATTGAAGAGGAGGGAAAATTACCCAACATATTTTATGAAGCCAACACCACCCTAATACCAAAGCCAGATAAAGACACTACAATAAAAGAAAATTACAGACCAATCTCTCTAATGAATATAGATGCAAAAACTCTCAACAAAATACTTGCAAATCAAATCCAACAGTATATCAAAAGACTTACACATCACAACCAAGTGGGATTTATTCCTGGTATGCAAGACTTGTGCAACATAAGAAAATCAATCAATGTAATAAACCACATTAACAAATTGAAGGGGAAAAAAACGTGTAATCATCTCAATCAACAAAGAAAAGGCATCCAACAAAATCCAGCATCCTTTCTTAATAAAAAACACTTCAAAAGATAGAAATAGAAGGAAATTTCCTCAATATGATAAAACACATATATGAAAAACCGACAGACAACATTGTACTCAATGGGGAAAGGTTGAAAGCTTTCCCTCTAAGATCAGAAACAAGACAAAGATGTCCACTGTCACCATTGTTATTCAACATTGTACTAAAAGTTCTAGCTAGAGCAATTAGACAAGAAAAAAATATTAAAGGCATCCAAATAGGAAAATAGGAAGTGAAACTCTCACTATTTGTGGATGGCATGATCCTATATAGAGAAAATTCTGAAATGTCTACAACAAAGCTACTTGAGGTAATAAACAAGTTCAGCAAAGTGGCAGGATACAAGATCAACATGCAAAAATCAGTAATGTTTTTGTAAACTAATATTGAACAATCCGAGGAGGAAATCAGGGTGAAAAATACCATTTACAATAGCAACAAAAAGACTCAAATACCTAGGAATAAATTTAACTGAAGAAGTACAGGTCCTGTAGGCAGAAAACCACAAATCAATGCTAAAAGAAATCAATGAAGATCTAAACAAATGAAAAGATATTTTGTGTTCATGGGTTGGAAAACTAAATATCATGAAGATGTCAATCCTACCCAAACTGATTTATAGATTCAATGCAATACCAATCAAAATTCCAACAGCCTGTTTTACAGAAATAGAAAAGGCAATTACAAAATTCATTTGGAAGGGAAAGTGCACCCAAATAGCCAAAGCATTCTAAAAAAAAGAGGAGCAACCTAGGAGGAATTTCACTGCCTGATCTTGAAACATATTATAAAGCTACAGTGGTCAAAACAGCACGGTACTGGCATAAAGACAGATTCATTGGTTGGTGGAATAGAATTGAGAGTCCAGAAATAAACCCTCACTTCTACAGTCAACTGGTTTTTGCCTACCAAGTCCATGTTAAAAGGACAAAATAATCTCTTCAACAAATGGTTCTGGGAAAACTGGATATCTATAACCAAAAGAATGAAAGAGGACCCCTATCTCACTCCCTATGCAAGAATCAACTCAAAATGGATCAAAGACCTAAATAGAAAAGCCAGGACCATAAAACTACCAGAAGAAAATGTAGAGAAACATCTTCAAGACCTTGTGGTAGGCAATAGTTTCCTAAACCTTATACCTCAAGCATATGCAACAAAAGAAAACATAGATAAATGAGACCTCCTAAAAATTAAACACATTTTTACCTCACAGGACTTTGTCCAAAGGGTGAAAAGGCAGCCAACTCAATGGGAGAAAATATTTGGAAATCACGTGTCTGATAGGGTTTAATATCCATGATATATAAAGAGATGTTACAACTCAACAATAAAAAGAAAAATGACCCAGTTTAAAAAATGGGCAAAATACTTGAATAGATGTTTGTCCAAAGAAGAAACACAAATGGCAAAAAAAAAAAAAAAACACACGAAAAAAATGTTCAACCTCACTAATGATTAGGGAAATGCAATTCAAAACTACAATGAGATATCATTTCACACCTATCAGAATGGCACTATAAAAAAAGACAGAGAACTACAAGTGCTGGAGAGGATGTGGAGAGATAGGGACATTATTCACTGTTAGTGGGAATGCAGAATGGTACAGTCACTGTGGAGAACTGTTTGGCAGTTCCTAAAGAAGTTGAATATAGATTTGCCATAGGACCCTGCAATACCAGTACTGAGTAAATACACAGAAGAACAGAGCAGTGACACAAATAGACATCTGCACACCTATATTCATAGCAGTGTTATTCATGATTTTCAAAAGTTGGAACCATCCCAGGTGTCCATCAACTGATGAATGGTTAAACAAACTGTGGTGCATTCATATGATGGAATATCATGCAGTCGTAAGAAGAAATGAAGCCGTAAAGCTTATGACAACATGGATGACCTTGAAGGACATTACATTGAGTGAAGTAAGTCAGACACAAAAGAGCAAATACTGTATGATTGAGTTACGATGAACAGAATATATTGTGTAACATATTGTATGATTCCATTTATATAAAATATAAATATAAATCAATTTATAAAGAAGAAATTTGATTAGAGCTTATGTAGGCCTAGGGAAGGCATGCTAAGGGGTGTGGAGTTTTTCTTTTTGGAGAAATGAAATAATTCTAAAAATTTTTGTGATGATGAATACACAACATTTTGATTATACTAAAAGCCATTGATTATATACTTTAGATAGACCATATGGTATGTGAATATATCTCAATAAAACCACATAGTAAATAAATAAATAACTGTGCAACAAAGCCAGAAATAACAGCTATGCACTGCAGGGGAAACAAAAATTGAGAGGTAAAGAATTTTCTTGTTCGTCTGTTTTTTGTCTATTATTATTATTATTATTTAAATCATGAAAATGCTCTACTAATGATTGAAATGATGAATGCACAATTATGTGATTATACCAAAACCAATTATTGTACACTTTGGATTAATTGTATGCTTTATTAATATATATCAAAAATTGATTTGTAAAATACTTAGAAAAAGTGCCTAAAACCTATATGCAGAAAACCATAAGCCTTCACTGAGGGACATAAAATAAGATCTTTAAAAATGGAAAAGCAGACCAAGTTCCTAGATGAGATGATTCAATATCCTAAATAAAATAATTAATTTTATTTTACATGAATTAATCTCCCCAAGTTAATGTGTAAATTTAGTCATTTTTATTAACCTCCCCCCAAAATGTTTTGGAAATGTTAAATGTTAAATGTTAAAGTAGCCTGTGTATAGTATGGAATCACAGCCTCAGTAACAGTATATATAGCTCTGACTCCATACCCACTAGCTCTGCAGAAGTTAAAAATAACCTTTCTTAAATTCTTCCCAAATATTTCTGGGAATAAGGACCCAGAAGGTGCCTCACATATACTCTGTAAATGAGTCCTCTTTGCTCCCATGTGGTACCTGACATTTTCCTCCAGTCTTGATGTCTCCAGTACCTATCATCACCAAGAGCAACTAGTATGCCAGCAATGCCTATGAAGGCTGTGTGAGCTGACATCTGAGCTGAAGGTGTTGATATTGGTTGTCAAAGACACAGAAGATACCACTGCCGAAACAGAATTACTATGCTCAACAATGTGACTGCCAATGTTGTTGCTGCCATCACCATCACCTTGCTATTTCTCTTTCCCTCACCTTCCACAACCAACTTATCCACAAATCCTATGGAGTCTATCTCCAAAATATATCTCAAATGTGCCTACTTCTTTTCCAAATTCACTATTACCACCCTGGCACAAGAGACCACCATCTCTTACCCTAAGGCAAATCACCTACAAATTGGTGTCTCTGTTTCCATTCTTACACCTCTTCAATCCATTTCCCAAAATAGTAGTAAGAATGGTCCTTTAAAATATAAATTAGGTCTTACCATTCACCTGCTCAAAACCATTCAGTGTCTCCCCATCACACTTGGATTAAAATCCAGACTCTTAACCATGGCTTACTAGGTTCTACATGATCTGGAAGCTGCCAATCTCTAGAACTTCATCTTGTGCCACTTGCCCCTCAATTAATTCATTACAGCCTCTCTGGCCTCCTTGCTGTTCCTCAAGCCAAGCTGGCTTCTGCCTTAGGGCTGGAGCTCATGGTAATTTGTGTTCCCTATGTCTGGAGGATGTTCTTCTTCCTGTTCTTCATATGTCAGGCTCTTTCTTTTCATTCATATCTTACCTTAAATATCACCTCTGCAGAGAGCAACCTTCCCTGACCTACCAAGCCAAATAGCCAATCACTCATAATCTATCATATCACTTAACTTGAACACTCTGTACAGCTCTTATCCCAACTAAGCATTCTTTTGTTTGTTTGTCTACCTCCATGAGAATGATCCTTGTCTGTCCTGTTTGACACTGTACCTTTAGCCCCTTGACTAGTGTCTGGCACATAGAATAGGCTCTCAATAAAAACTGTGCTGAAAGAAGGACTTGCCAACAGCAATACTGGCAGTTTTATTGCCAATGCCAAAGATGTTGGACTCCTTGTGCTCTTACTAGCCTACTAGGCTTATGGATGGCTCAGTTATTTTATCCTTGACTCTCTTATTGTAGCTCCTTAGAGGTAGGTGTCAGGTGTGACTTCCTGGGGGCTTGTGCCAGGGCCAATTTGATTGATGGACATATTCTGCTCCTAGAATCACTCCTCCCCAGCCACGTAGGCCTTTATCCTTGACCTAAACATATATATCTCTTGGCTGCCATTCCCTAGAGCAGCCATTCTCAACCTTGGCTGCACAAAGAATTGCCTGAGGGATTTTAATAACTATTCATGCCTGACCAGACCACACCTTCAGATGTTGTGATTTAGTTGGTCCAAAGCACATCCTGGGCATTAGGATTTTTAAAAGCTCCCCAGGTGATAATTATGGTAACTAAGATTGAAAACCACTGCTTTCAAATAAGTTGTTTCACGGAGGGCTCCTTGATTCCTCGTATAAATAGATCCCTGGTGGTTCAATTTCAAGTCTTCAGGACTCTCCCCGAATTACACCTTTAGGCTCGAGATCCCTTGCTGCATAGACGCTCCACCATTCACTGATATTGAAATATTAATCCAATAATATTTCAACCAAACGCAGGATCTGAATACCCATTTCACAATCATATTAACTGATTGGAAGCCCTTTTTCTTAATGTAGTATGTGCTTGTTGTCACTAGAGGGCTGTCAGGTCAGGTGAGCAAAGGAGGAAACAAATTTACAAACCATCTATTCCCACAGTTTCTATCATTTTTTTATTTTTTAATATCAGGTTTTAATGATTATTTCAGAGGTAGATTTATTGATAAAATAGTATCCCAAGAAATATTTACATGCCTTTTTTTCCAAATACATGTTGGAGAGGTTGAAGCCTATCATATCTCAATTAATTGGAGTTGTTCTCAATGGTATTGCAGGGACAGATGCAGGACACTATATATTCCGCCATAACCCACTGAATGGACTGGGAGAGTGTAAACTACAACATAAGCTATAATCCATGCTGTACAGCAGTGATCCAAAATGTATTCATTGAATGCAATGAATGTACTACACTGATGAAAGAGGTTGTCAGTATGGGAGGAGTGGAGGGTGTGGGGAGCGGGGTGTGTAGGAACCTCATACTTTTTCATGTAGCATTTTGTGTGATCCATGCATCTTTTTTTTAAAAAAAGATAAAAATAAATAAAAATTTAAATAATAAATGGAGGACAAGGAGAAAGTATACTTTCTGAGCAATCTGAGACACATTTTAGGATTTCCAGTTTCTATCATTTTGAAGAGTCCAAATCTAAATGTTCTATCCCCAGTCTTAACAACTTTTCAAATCTCCAGCTTATCTATTATTTCACATTTAACCAAACACTAAAATCAAACACATGCCTTCCTTTTCTGACTTCTCTTTCTGTCAATGATGCTTTTATTTTATTCTCCCATTTGCCCAAACAAGGTACTCCACATTTCAGTGCCTCCTTTTACCATGTGACTTCTTCCTCAATGCTCCAAGCTGATTTTGCCTTATAAATACTTCTCATATCCCTTTCTCCCCTTTCATCCTCACTGCCACAGCCTTAGTCTGGTCCCATAGAACTTCAGGCAAAAGTGCTGCCGGAGCATAATGATTTTTAAAAGCTCTCCAGGTGGCTCTGATGCATTGACAAGATTGAGAATCACTGCTACCACATACCTTTCAATGAGTTTTTAGCATATCTGTCCTCCTGTCTAGACTCTAAGATCATTGAGAGGAGAAAATGTGTCTCATTCAATATTTTAAAGGTGGTACTAAGGATTAAACTCAGGACCTCATATATGGGAAGCAGGTGCTCAACCACTGAGCTACCTCTGCTCCCCTTACTCAATTTTGCCACCCCACAACCTGTTGAGAATGAAAGAATGAATGAATGAACCCTATCAATAATACTAAAGCATATATGCCATTAATACTTTCATCAGGTCATAATCATATATAGTTCTCTTTTGTGAAATATGCTATAGCATTACAGTATAAGAGCATAAGAATTGTCTTGCTGATTTAGACTAAATATTGTCACCAGTAGTGTAAAAGAGCATGACATTATTGCTGAAGTTATTCAAAGATATAGCCATAATTATTCTAGCTTCCTATAATAATTTACTGTAAAACCATTGCAGATGAAATAATAAATCTCTTCAAAAACTGTTTCTATTTTTAGCTAGTCCTATTTCCTGGGGATAAATTTACTTTTGGCATGTAGCAACATTCCAGGGATTGGTGGTAGACAAAGAGTGCAGTGAAGTCACCTATTCTTATTTCTTTTGTAGATAGAACTCAATCCTAGGACCAAGGACAATTTATCCCTAGAGCAGCTCCCTAGATAGCTTCATTACACCATCACATTCTTCTCAGCAGCTGCTTAGCTAAAAAGTCCTGAGGACAGCTTAGCTAGCTCAGCCCAAAAAACTTGAAGACATTTCTGGGATTAGAAGATAGATAATTATGAGACCATGCAAGTAGAGGACACCTGCTGTTGCCACTCCACAACAAAGATGACACCAGAGAACTCAAGGCCTTTATCCTAGATAAGTCAGCCATTTTCTCATAGAGTGTCTAACCACAATTTGGTGGTCTCAGGCTATGGGGCAAGGGAAGGTCTAACCTGAATTGAAGGAATATTATACGTCTGGGATATGCATTCTACCAACCTGCACCCTGCTGTGGCAGAGGTGTCCTGTTAAGGGGCCCTCTCAGCTCCTT
The DNA here is from genome assembly GCF_030445035.2 of Dasypus novemcinctus. Taxonomy (NCBI): domain Eukaryota; kingdom Metazoa; phylum Chordata; class Mammalia; order Cingulata; family Dasypodidae; genus Dasypus; species Dasypus novemcinctus. The sequence continues at coordinate 127,916,804 of NC_080704.1, forward strand.
TCACCTTATTTACCTAGAAATACATAGGGTACTTATGGCCTGGGAGAATTACCCATTTCTAAAAGAATACAGACCTGAATATCTGATAAGGCAAAGGACTAGCAGCAATAAAGTGTCTTGGTGCATATGTAGTCAGATCAGGAAAACCAGGGTTTGTGGGAGGGCAAAAGAGTAGATTGTAGGGGAATCCCCTATACTTTTTATTATTATTTTTATTTTTTTATTTCTAAAGAAGTTTTAGATTACACAAAAGTTACATAAAAAATATAGGGGATTCCCATATACACCACCTTCTCCCCCCACACACCTTTCCCCATTAATAACATCTTCCATCAGTGTGGTACATTTGTTATAATTGATGAACACATATTGAAGCACTGCTGCTAACCATGGGTCTATAGTTTACATTATGGTTTACACTTCACACTGCATGATTTTACAGGTTTTGATAAAATGTATAATCTCATTGCAATGTCATGCAGAACAATTTCAATCTCCCCAAAATGCCCTATGTTACACCTACTCTTCCCTCTTCCTCCCCTGAGAATCTCTGGTGATCACTGTCTTTATATCAGTGTTATAAGTTCTTCCATTACTAGAATAATAATAAGTCTACCTTGGTCCATAGGTGCATTCCCCTTTAAGTGTGTTCATTCCTCAATCTTGAGGATTTTAGGATGTTGTGTTTCTGATTGAGAGGGGGCTTAGATCCCATGGGGCAGGTGGATGGAACTGTCTTACTTGCAGTTGTAGATACTTCCAGTTTTTGGAGGAATGGGCGTTGTACATCATCATCCTTTTGTTAGTTGTCCTGGGTGAGTCCAATGAACTGGAGAGAAAGAGTTGGCCACAACACTGCTGAGATTCAGGTCTCAACCGGCATTTGAACAGACCAAAGATTTAAGCCTCTGGGAAATATATTTAATGGGTACACTGCTAATTATAGTTTCAAATAAAGGGGCATAAGAGCCATGGGTAAGAAAATTATAAATGAGTCTAACTCTGATATATTTGGGAGATAGGTTATCATATATTCCAAAAGTAAGGCCCACCAATAGGGTGCTGATTTCCTGATGTTGTCTGCCCTGCTATAGTGTCTAGATGTCTCTAAAGCCTTCAGGAGCACCTCTACCTGAGGCATTGTTTACTGTGGCGGTCAGTGAGAGCCTCCTGAGACATGCATATGCATAACCTCTGGAATGACCTCCTGACTCATTGTATTAGTCAGCCAAAGGGGTGCTGATGCAAAATACCAGAAAGTGGTTGGTTTTTATAAAAGGTATTTATTTGGGGTAGGAGCTTACAGACACCAGGCCATAAAGCATAAGTTACTTCCCTCACCAAAGTCTATTTGGAGCAAGATGGCTGCCGACGTCTGTGAGGGTTCAGGATTCCTGGGTTACTAAGTTCCTGGGGCTTGCTTTGCTCTGGCTTCAAGGTCCTTCCTTTCCGGGGCTGGCTTTTCTTTCCTCTGTGTGCTGACTTCCCAGGGCTACAGTTTAAGTTTTCAGCATCAAACTCCAAAATCAAAACTCCAACATTAAAAGCCCTTGCATCAAAAGCTCCAACTCCGTCCTTTGCCATGCCTTTAATCTGTGAGTCTTCTCCTACTAAGCAGTGGGACTGGGTGGGGACTCCATGCTCTAATGATAACTCAATCATGCCCAGGTACAGATCAGATTACAAACATAATCCAATATTTCTTTTTGGAATTCATCAACTATATCAAACTGCTACAAATGATCATTGGTTTACATTACGATTTACATATTCCACCACATATTTTATAGATTTCGACATAATGTGTAATGTTTGATGTAATTTTTCTGTAATCTAAAACGTCTCTACGGCTTCACAGGTGAATTCTACCAAACATTTCAGAAAGAACTAACACCAGTCTTCCTTAAAATCACAACAGAAGGAACACTGCATAACTCATTCTACAATGCCACCATTACCCTAATGCCAAAACCAAACAAAGACACCACAAGAGAGGAAAATTACAGACCAATCTCTCTAATGAACCTAGACGCAAAAATCCTCAATAAAATACTTGCTAATCGTATTCAACAAGAGATTAAACAAATTATACACCATAACCAAGTGAGATTCATTCCTGGTATGCAAGGATGGTTCAACATAAGAAAATCAATCAATGTAATACACAATATAAACAGATTGAAGGGGAAAAAAATCACATGATCATATCTATAGATGCAGAAAAGGCATTTGACAAGATACAGCACCCTTTCTTGATAAAAACACTGCAAAATATCAGAATAGAAGGAAACTTTCTGAACAGGATAAAGGGTATATATGAAAATCCCATAGCTAAAGTCATTTATAATGGTGAAATCCTAAAATCTTTCCCTCAGATCGGGAACAAGACCAGGTTGCCCACTATCACCACTTCCATTTAACATTGTGTTAGAAGTACTTGCTCGAACACTGAGGCAAGAACCAGATATAAAAGGCATCCAAAATGGAAAGGAAGAAGTCAAAATTTCACTATTTGCAGATGATATGATCCTATACATAGAAAACACTGAGAAGTCTACAACAAAGTTTCTAGAACATATAAATGAGTTCAGTAAAGTCACAGGTTACAAGATCAATCAGTAGCATTTCTATACACCAATAGTAAGCAATCTGAGGAGGAAATCAGGAATCAAATACCATTCACAATAGTAAATAAAAATATCAAATACCTAGGAATAAATTTAACTAAAGATGTAAAAGACATACACAGAAAACTATACAACACTGTTCAAGGAAATCAAAGAAGACCTAAATAAATGAAAAAATATTCCCTGTTCATGGATAGGAAGACCAAATATTATTAAGATGTCTATCCTAACAAAACTTATCTACACATTCAATGCAATCCCAATAAAAATCAACACAGCATTCTTTAATCAACTAGAGAAACTAACTATGAAATTTATTTGAAAGGAAAGAGGCCCCGAATAGCCAAAGACATACTGAAAAAGAAAAATGAAATTGGAGGAATCACTCTACCTGACTTCAGAACATACTACAAAGCTACAGTAGTGAAAACAGCATGGTATTGGCACATTGACATGCAGACCAATGGAACCGAATTGAGAGTTCTGATATAGATCCTCATATATATAGTCCAATGATATTTGACAAGGCCACCAAACCCACTCAGATGCGAGATAATGGACTCTTCAACAAATGATGTCTGGAAAACTGTATATCCATATGTAAAAGAATGAAAGAGGATTACCAACTCACACCTTATACAAAAATCAACTGAAGATGGATCAAAGACCTAAATATAAGTGCCAAGACCATAAAGACCTTGGAAAACAATGTAGGGAACCATCTACAGGACATTGTAATAGGAAGTGGCTTCATGAACTTCACACCAAAAGCACAGCAGCAAAAGAACAAATAGATAAATGCAACTTCCTCAAAATTAAAGCCTTTTGCACCTCAAAGGAGTTCGTCAAGGAAATGAAAAGAGAGCCTTCCCAATGGGAGAAAATACTTGGTAACCATATATCTGATAGCAGACTAATATCCTGCATATACAGAGAACCCCTACATCTTGAAAATAAAAAGACAAACAACCCATTTTAAAAATGGGCTAGAGATTTAAACAATACTTCTCCAAAGAAGAAATACAAATGGCTAAAAAGTACATGAAAAAAATGCTCAAAATCACTAGCTGTTAGGGATATGCAAATCAAAACTACAATGAGATACCATCTTACTCACATTAGACTGGCAGCTATCAAATAAAGAAGACTACAATTGTTGGAGAGGATGTGGAAGAATGGGAACATTCATGCACTGCTGGTGGGAAGGCAGAAGGATCCAGCCATTCTGGAGGACAGCTTGGCGGTTTCTCAAAAAACTAGCTATAGATTTGCCATATGACCCAGCAATTCCACTGCTGAGTATAAACCCAGTAGAACTGAAAACAAGGACACAAACAGATATATGCACATAAATGTTCATAGCAGCACTATTCACTCTTGCCAAAAGTTGGAATCAACCCAAATGCCCATCAACAGATGAGTGGATAAATAAAATGTGGTATATACATACAATGAAATACTACTCAGCTATGAGAAGGAAACAGTACAAACACTGTTAGATAGAATGGGTGAATCTTGAGGATCTTATGTTGAGTGAAATAACCCAGGCAATGAAGGACAAATACTGCATGGCATCTCTGATATGAAATAAGTAAACCAAGCTGTCTCAGAGATCTACAGACTGGATGATAAGCTAAAAGAAGTAGGGGGAAGAGGAAGGTTGTGAACTGACACTTAACACGGGTGAAATCTATGATAACCTGGAGGTAAGTATTTGTACAGGAAAGGGATAATATGAGGGCATAGGGATAACTTTGGGTGGGACTTTGTAGGCTTGAGGGGGGCTAGGAAAGGGAAGATAGGTCAGATGGTCCAAGAAATTGGGGGGAACATATGAACAATGGAGATTGTCAGGTATGTGGTTGAAACTATAATGCTGAGAAAATTCTTAAGAAAATATAATAAGGAAAGTTACCTGTTTAAGATGCTTAAGGGGGGGCATCTGACACAGGGCAGGCTTCTAGGGAGTGTGTGAGTGCTCATTTTGTCATAGTGGGTTATATCATTGGGTGGAGACCCACACAATGAGAGTGATGGTATACCCACATCCTGGGGAGGACTGATGTTCTCAAACAGAGGGAATTGGATCTTGAGAGAATTGGTAGCTCCCAATGGGTTAGAGTAGTCGAGTATGTCAAGCCCTCAACACTGTTGCAAGTATCTGTGAACATGGTCTTTTAAGTAATGAAGATTGATTGTCACTGTAGGCCCTAAGGGGAGGGGGAGAGAGGTATTGAATAGATGGAATCAGTGTAACAGTGAGGCAATGGAAGTGTTCCACAAGATTATGCAATGAGGCATATAGGACATGTTAAATTACAACAAAAATGTATAAAAGTCTATAGGAGAAAATGTAAATCATAACGTAAAACACAAGATAACTAAAAATTTAGAAAATTTTATATTCTAAAATATAAACCATAATGTAAACCCAAATGGAACCGTTGTTTGAAAGCTATGTTTCGATATCTGTACATCAGCTGCAGCAAATATAATATGAACATGTAAAAAGATAATTGCTGGGGAAGGGACAAAGTGTTTGGTGCTGGATATGTGGGAGTACCCTATACTGTATATGTGAATTACTGTGATCTAAAACTTTTGTGAAGACAAACTTAATCATTAGAAAAAAAAGAAAGAAAGAATGGATGTAGGCACTGAGGAAGAAATGTGAGAAATGGCCTTGCGACTGTACATACAGGGCAACACCTACTACAGTGATGAAAGGCAAAACGTCAAAAACAAAGCTTTTACATTTTTTAATTTCTTTTCTTTTTTTTCTTTTTGTTTGTCTTTATTTTTTTAATGTTACATTCAAAAAATATGAGGTCCCCATATACCCACCACCAGCCTCACGCACTTCCTTCCACAACAACAACCTCCTCCATCATCATGGGACATTCATTGCACTTAGTGAAAACATGCCTGAGCACTGCTGCACCACATGGTCAATGGTCCACATTATAGTTTACACTCTGCCCCAGTCCAACCTGTGGACCATGGGAGGACATACAATGTCCAGTAACTGTCCCTGCAGTACTACCCAGGACAACTCCAAGTCCTGAAAATGCCCCCACATCACATGTCTTCTTCCCACTCCCTAACCTCAGCAGCTACCATGGCCACTTTCTCCACGTCAATGCTTTATTTTCTTTGATTACTAATTACAATAGTTCAAGAATAGAATATCAGTAAGTCCACTCTAATCCATACTCTATTCCTCCATCCTGTGGACCCTGGAATGGTTATGTCCACTCTACATCTATATCGAGAGGGGGCTTAGATTCCACAGGGATGATGGATGCAATTCTCCTGCTTTCAGTTGTAGGCACTCTTGGCTCCCCGGTATGGTGGTTGACCTTCTTCACCTCCATGTTAGCTGGCTGGGGTAAGTCCAATAAACCAGAGGGTAGGAGTTGCAAGTCTGTTGAGGCTCAGGGCCTGGCTATCACATGGTCAGTCCAGAGATTCAGGTCCCCTGGGTATATATTAAACCCCAGCACCAATTACAGTTCCAGTAAAAGTAACAGGAGAGGCTTGTGAACAAAGATCACATCTGAATCCAATTACAGCACACTCAGGAAAACAAACTCCAAAGTAGGGCCAACTGACATGGCACTGAAATCCATCTGTCATGAACGTAGAACCTGTGGGTCTCTGTAGCCCTCAGAAGAACCAAAACCTGGGGTTGTATCTACTTTAGCTGTCTCTGGGACTCTGCTGAGGTGTGCATAAGGGTGACCCCTCTGATGACCTCCCAGCTCTTTTTGGAGACTCTTAGCCATATGAACTCATTTGTCCTTTCAATTTCCCCCTTTTATTCAAAGTCAAAAAGCAGTTTTAACTCCTGATATTACATGTAGGCTGAGATATTCCTCTGGTCTGAGTTGACCCTTTTATTCCAAGTCATTTTCTAGTTACGTCATCAGCTGGTACTTGGTAGCAATCCCTCGGCACCAAGGAGGCTCATCCCCAGGAGTCATGACCCATGCTGAAGGGAAGGCAATGCATTTATATGCTGAGTTTGGCTTCGAGAGTGGCCACATTTGAGCAACATGGAGGCTCTCAGGAGGTAACTCTTAGGCACCCTGCAACTCTAGGTCTAGTTCTTACTTCAGGTGCACAGGCTCACAAGCATAGTCATTAGTATCAAGGGCTCATTGTTGAACTATCCTTCTTTTTTGGTCTTTGCCATTGCACTTGGGGAATTGTTGCTGTTCGTTTACGGAATGTGATAGGGCTCCCCTGCCTAGGAACTCAGCACTCTCTCTGTTGTCATTTTTAACTGTAACCGCTATGAAAATATCCAAACATATATGCCCTGGAGAACTCCCTCCCAACCATATGCACCCTATTAATAACATCTCACACCAGTATTCCTCCCCTGCCATTGTTGAACCTCTCTGTGGTCCAAAACTTCTTCGAAAATGAAGCCTAATATATTGCCAGGTTCCAATGATAGTAGAATGAAATATAGTGATGAGTTTAAAGGTTAGATATAGAATATATACTAATTTAGAAAAATTAAATTAAAAATAAATTGGGGTATCAAAATATTAAAAAATTAAAAATCATTGTTTTTGATGTTTTGATGTTGTGCCCTGTATGCACATTGACAAGGCAACTTCTTCCATCTCTTCCTCAATGTCTATGTCCTTTCTTTTTCTTTTTTTTCTAATTATTAACCTTGTCTTCACAAAACTTTTAGATTACAGTAATTTATATATACAATATACGGTACACCCACATATCCAACATCAGACATTTTGTCCCTTCCCCAGCAACAATCTTTTTACATGTTCATACTATATTTACTGCAACTGATGTACAGATATTGAGACAACAGTTTTCAAATAAAGTTATACTTGGGTTTACATTATGGTTTATATTTTAGACTATACAATTTTCTAAATTTTTAATTATCTTATGTTTTACATTATGATTTACATTTTAGCCTATAGGCCCCTATACATTTTTGGTGTAATTTAACATGTCCTATATCCATCCTCGCATAATCTTTTGGAACACTTCCATTGCCCCACAGTTACACTGATTCCATCTATTCAATACCTCTCTCCCTCTCCCCTCAGGGCCCACAGTGACAATCAATCTTCATTGCTTGAAAGGTCATGTTCAGAGATACTTGCAACAATGTTGATGGCTTGACATGCTCCACTGTCCTAACGCATTGGGAGCCACCAATTCTCTCGAGAGATACAATTCCCTCTATTTGAGAACATCAGTCCCATTTTTAAATTTTTTGAATACCTATCAGCAAACTCTTATGCAGGAGAGAAGTCTAAAAGCTACAGATCAGAGCTGTGAGAGTCTGTTGCCTCAGCCCTAGTCGAAGGGGGACTGTTTTGAAAGAAATATGGCAAACATTCTTCCTAGGTTCAACAGGTGAGCATTCTTGTTCTTTAACTGAAATCTCTATCGGGGTTGCAGATGCCACAAAATGGACTTGAACACCTTCTCGCTGTTTTTTCTTTACCAACTGGCTTCTTTGGTCTATTCCAGGACTCAACTAAACTTAAAAGCACTAAGAGGAAATTTGGGGAAAAAGCTATGTATATTGGTAGTGATGGTGAAGGGTTACTCAACTGGGCAGAGGTTTAAATGGAAACTAGATCCTTCAAGATATTCACTGTTAAAATTCCCTTTAATCCAGATGAGTGATAATAGTCACTAAACCCTTACCCTGAGGTCCGAGTTTTTCTAATTAACATTCCCTACTTCCACCTTCCAGTCCCAGGTTACAATTACAATATAGACTTTAACTTCCTTTTCTGTCTCTCTTTTTTTTTCTTTTTTTACATTTTTTTAAAAAGAAACTATAGATTACATAAAATGTTACATAAAAAATACAGGGGATTCCCATATGCCCCACCCCCACACATTCCCACATTAACATCTTTCATTAGTGTGGTACATTCATTACAGTTGATGAGCACATATTGAAGCATTGCTGCTAAACTTGGACTATTGTTTACATTATAGTTTACACTTTGCCCCGCAATTTTATAGGTTATGACAAAATGTATAATGGCCTATATCTGTCATTGTAATGTCATGCAGGACAATTCCGGTGTCCCCAAAATGCCCCATATTACACCTACTGTTCCCCCTGCCTTTCCTCAGAGCCTCAACTAGAAAAAGTAGGCATCACCATCCGAAAATCCTCAAGATTGGGGGGTAAACAATGGACAAAAGTACACTTATTTTTTACTGTAGACATTATTATTCTAGCAATGGAAGAGCTTTTATCACTGATATAAAGGCAGCGGCCTTTTTGGTATCTTGAGGAGTTAAGATCTTTGTTATCTGGCCTTCAACAGACGTTTTTTGGCTCCAGATTGCAGCAGCACTGACTTCCTGACTACCTCTCATCACCCACTTGGCTAGTTTCCCTCTGGCTGCTCCTAGGATTTCCTGTTTCGCTATATCTCCTACTCCCTGCCTGCCTTAGAGGCCCTGCTCCCACACGGTCTGAGTCCCCGCCCACAGCATCTAAATAGTCAACAGTTTCTATCACCTCTCTCCAGACTCTCTCTGGCTCCTGCACTTTCCAGCTGCCAGCCTATTTTCTCTAACCAATTATCTTAAGCTTCTTCATCCTGGACACTGGTCACCCCACATGTTTTCTGTCTCCTCTCTTTTCTCCAAAAAAAACCACTCTTTGAGTTTCGGAAATTTTTTTACAACTTTACTTCCAGGAAATACCTCTACCCACCTTGTAGGGCAGCATTTCCTTACTTCCCTTCAGTTTACTCTCCCTCCCCACTCAGGATTTCACAATACATACCTGCATATTCAAAAGCACTCCCCACTAATTTCCATCAGGCAATTACAAATACTTAAGATTCTTAGGTTTATATTTTAATATTCCCATTTATAAACCACCCCAATTTCACAGTCACTTTGTAGAAGGCAGTTTTCTATACATATCTGAGTATAGGTGGAATCCTCAGGACCAATGGCAAAATGACAAATGCTTATGATATGAAGATATGATGTGACACTCCTTCAAATAGACCTTATTGAAAGTGTCATCTAAGTGCTACCTGCGTCAGTCTCCTGGGGGAAGGTTCTTAAAATGCTGATTTCAGGGACCTCCCAGAGATCAGAATCAAATAGTTCTGAGGTAAAGTCCCAGAATCTATAGTTTCACATGCTCCCCAGATGAGTCTGTAGTTTGAGAACCACCACAGTAAGAGATGTTGCTTATATGGCTTTGCTCACTTTAGGTGTCAGCATCTTGACCATGGTCATCAGATTAATGCATCCATAACAGCATGTAGAGAATTCTTTAACTTAGGACTTTATGAAATAGCAACCGTATCTATTGAAAATAACCCTGAACTCTAATAACAAGAACTATATACCCATTCACATATGCACACGAGTACACATGTGCACATACACATTACTTGTTTACTTACCTGCATATATTTAGATAAAATAAGTTATAAGGGTCTGTGGTGGGTTTTGATATTAATTTCCAGTTCCTCTTTTCTAAAGAATTGGCCCTATGTCCATTTTCCTTCCAGGTTCTGTAGATTATTGCCTGTAACTCCTACTTTGTTATCCTATGCTGACTGAACTAGGAGATCCACTTCTTACTTCAGTGTAATTATTAAGAATCCCATGCACTTGCTCTAAGTATTGAGAATTAATTCATTTGTGTGTTAAGCTTTATTTCCTTCCAATAAGAAGCTGTTCACTACATGCTGTACTAGTTAATTGGAATCAGCAATACTTAGCTAATGTCTAATCTGATGGTTCCGAAAGGGGACTGCTTGGGAGGGGAGTATACAAAAATCACCAAGGATGTGGGGAATGGGAAGAAGAGAAGGAGATGTGGAGGCATTCTCGGGACTTGGAGTTGTCCTGGGTGGTGCCCCAGGGACAATTGCCGGATGTTGTATGTCCTCCCATGGCCCACTGGATGGAACGTGGGAAAGTGTGGACTATGGTGTGGAACACTGGACATGGGGTGCAGCGATGCTCGGAGATGTACTCACTAGACACAATGGATGTGACGTGATGATGGGGGAGAGTGTTACTGTGGGGGGAGTGGTGGGGTGGGGGCGGTGGGTGTGAATGGGGACCTCATTTTTTTTAATGTAATATCTTTTAAAAAAATGAATAAATTGAGTAGAATTTGGAAAAAAAAAAGCTGTTTCTAGAAACCATTAAAAAAACATTATATGTACAAAAGCTTTAAAATAATGGAAACTGTAAATTCACATTGGTGAAATTAGGCTAAGAAAATTGTAGACATGCTCTCTTAAATAAATAAATTCCTTTGGTTGGTAATTATAATTTAATAAGTTTATTTACTCTGGACTGATAATATGACACCCAGGCCCAGAGCCTCAACAGACTTCAGCTCCTACACTTTGATTTATTGGACTTACCCCACTCAGCTAACATGGAGTTGAAGAAGGTCAACCACCACACCATGGAGCCTAGAGTGTCTACAACTGAAAGCAGGAGGAGTGCATCCAGTATCCATGTGGAATCTAAGCCCCCACTTGACATAGATGTGCAATGGACACAACCAATCCAATGTCCACAGAGAAAATGTGGAATGGGTGTGGGAAGGGTAGCCATGGTGGCTGCTGGGTTTGGGGAATGGGAGGAAGAGATGAGATGTGGAGGCGTTTTCGGGACGAGGAGATGTCCTGGGTGATGCTTCACGGACAATTACGGGACATTGTAGATCCCCCCAGGGCCCACTGGATGGAACGTGGGAGAGTGTGGGCTATGATGTGGACCATTGACTAGGGGTGCAGTGATGCTCAGAGATGTACTTACCAGGTGCAATGGATGTGTCACCATGATGGGAGAGAGTGTGGCTGTGGGGGGAGTGGGGGGTGGGGGCAGTGGGGTTGAATGGGACCTCATATTTTTTTAACGTAATTTTTAAAAATAAATAAATAATTTAAAATAAAAATAAAAAAAATAAATAGATGATATATTTTTAAAAAAGTTTATTTAAACATGAGGTGGCTAGTCAATGTGGTTATAGTCAATTATAAAGAGTTTGTAAAACATCTTCCAAACTGAAAATATTTAAATAATTCTAGTTCTAGAAATCATAGTTAACTAAAAACTTAGATTGGTATTAGTTGCAAAAAAATAACTTCATGATAATAAAAACCTGTCTGAAGGCCACTGCAAGGTGCATATTTAAGTAAATAGTAATAAAAATTTATCTTGAAAAAAAAAATCACCAAGGAGGGAAGTAGATGTGGCTCAAGCAGTTGAGCGCCTGCCTATCACATGGGAGGTCCCAAGTTCAGTTCCCTGTGCCTCCTGGAGAAGACAAGCAGACACAGAGAGCAGACAGCAAGCACAAATAACGGGGAGGGGGGGTATATATAAATAAATAAATAAATAAATAAATAAGAAATCTTTTTTTTTAATCACCAAGAAGCTTTTTCAAGTGACCAATGCCCTCTGCCCAGCACTCCTGAGATTTTGACAAGACTGAAGTTTGTGGGTGGGTTGGGGAATGAAGGTTAAGAATCACTAATCTAGGATGTTTGATATGGTAGCACAATATTATGAATTTAATCAATGATGTGGAGACAGTGGCCATGGGAGTTCCTGAAGGCAGGGAAAGGGAAAAAGAGGTGTGATATTGGGGCATTTTGGGGACTTAAAGTTGTCCTGAATGATACTGCAGGGACAGATGTAGGACATTATATATCCTACCACAACCCATTGGATGCACTGGGAGAGAATGTAAACTACAATGTAAACTATAATCCATGCTGTGTAGCAGTGCTCGAAAAGGTATTCATCAAATGTAATGAATGTTCCAAACTAATGAAAGAAGTTGTTGATGTGGGAGGGATGGGGTTGTGGGATATGGGGTATATGGGAACCTCTTACATTTTTTAATGTAACATTTCGGGTTCCATGTATCTTTTAAAAATAAATGAAGATGTGGGAGGAGTGGGGGGGTATGGGGTACATGGGAACCTCTTATATTTTTTAATGTAACATTTTTTGTGATCCATGTATCTTTAAAAAAAAGAATTTAAAAACCGGAAATAAATAAATAATATATTTTTTTAAAAGAATCATTAATCTAGGATGTTTGATAATGACAGCATGATATTATGAATATAATTAATACCTATGAATTGTATGCTTGAAAGTGATTAAAATGGAAAGTTTTGAGTTGTTATATGTTACTACAATAAAAAGTTCTTTAAAATTTAAAAAAGTAAAAGAATCACTGGTCTAACCAGCACTCTGCTTTTTGTTCTGTGGAATATCTAGATTCTCCCATTTTTTAAAAATGTGTTCTACAAGGTGAGAGAATGGGAGGGGTATTTTAAACACCTTTTGCTGGGAAAAGTCACTTACTGTTTGGAGACTAAGCTGAAGATAAATCCTCCTATTTCCTCACGACACAGTTCCATAACATACCACTTACTCTATACCACCATAAACATCCTCCACTGCCATCTTAACCCTTATTCCTGGGACAGCATCGGCTCAGGGTATTATTACTTAATTATTTCCTGCCTTATATCCTTTGATCTACAGAATGACTTTTGGATTTACAATAGGCATCCTCAAAGATCGATATCATCCAGGGTCTTTCCCAAGGTTAGCGAGATATGACTTAAGTTCAGAGTGTGTCACATATCGTATATGACAAAAAGAAACAGGTCTCTATTACTAGGCTCACTGACTTCCATTCAACAACAATGATGTTAAATAGCTGTCCACTAACAAAGGTATACCCAAAGAAGGAAGACTTAAATTCTAATCCAAGAAATCAATGACCCTTTCTTAAACAAAAATTATGGCTTCACAGTTTTAAATAGATTGAAGCTCCACATTTCCTAGGTGTATTGTAAGACCTTAAATTTCATGTGCTGTCTTGATATCCCAGTTCCCTAACTTAAGTCCTCTTCTCTCACTGGATATGCCCCCCACCCAGCAGGAAAGTCTCCACACTTGGCTAGTTCCCCTAGAGTTGGGACAGCTGGCCCTCAACAAAATGGGTTTCACCTCTCCCTGCTCTCCGTGGAATTCTTCAAATAACTAAGTCACATACTTCCACAGGAACCAGAAGGTAACTGCACCCTCTTGTTACTACAAACCTGCCTCCCACAGTCCCTGCTAGTTGCTCTCCCAAGTGCAACCTCCATGTGGCCCTGTGTGGTGTGTGGTGTCCTCCTCCCCTGGGCTGCTCACAAATAAATGCCACAATACACTCAAGGAATAAATGAAAGACAGGTTAAAAGTCATGGAGGATAGAATGAGAAGGATTAACATGCAGCTAGTGTGCATTCCAGAAGGAAGTATTAGAGAATGGAGGGAAGCAGTATCTAATAGATAATGGCTTAGAATTTTCCAAAATTTATGAAATACAAAAATGCCAGATTCAGGCTACAATTAGTTAGCATCCCCACTCTATCTACTAAATATATTAGGTTAGCATTAACCTTTAATTAACCCACATGAGAATTTTGTATTAACCACAATCAGGGAGCCCATTCATGATGTCATGCTCAAAAAGAGCAAGAGACAATGAGTGCAACTGCTTCAGTAAGTCTCATGGGTTCCAGAATACTAGAAAGAAGATTATATATGGTCAACATAGAACTGCCCTTCAAAGTCTGAACTGGTATCTGGTAGGTGAGCTCTGTTAATGCTAACCCTTAGCTTGGCCATTGTTGGGACTGATTATTTTCTGTAACTCCCAAATAAAAAATAGAGATAATATTGTGCATTTTTGGTGTCATATAGTAGGGAATGACATGACTCAGGTGGGCAGGATAGTAAAGATGGATAGGATTATTTAAAACAGACACAAAGATCCCACAGGGCAAACTAGGTTTTAAGCCCAGAGTGTAGCTCCAGCCAGACAACATGCAAGAATGTTGTCAAGGCATGTTGGAGAAGAATAGTGCCTAGAAGATTAGCCTGCAAAGTTGAGGAACATAGGTAAAAAGGCATAAATGAACAGCTAGGGATTTAGTTATTCTAAATAACTAAAGTCTGAACAATGAGTCTTGGGAGCCCCATCCCAAGAAGATCTGGGTCACACCTGTCAGGTCAGAATGCAGGACCAATGTACTTGGGAGTTACGAGTCAAAAATCAAATCACGACTTAGATGACAGGGTTAAGAATCCAAATCTAGAAGGACTGAGCCATATCACTATTAATCCAATACCTAGCACAGTTCTGGCATATAGTAAGCCTTTAATAAACATCTTTTGAATGACTCAATGGATGATAGAGCAACCACAGTGAAACCAGATCACAAAACTGGAAGGTCAGGGAAGCGGATGTGGTTCAAGTGATAGCGCCTCTGCCTACCATATGGGAGGACATGGGTTCAATCCCTGGGACCTCCTGGTGAAAAAGAAGAAGAGAAAGTATGCCTGCACAGCGAGCCTGTCCCAGCGTGGCGAGCCAAGTGCCCGTGCAACAAAGCCAAGTGCCCACGCGGTGAACCAGTGCCCACACAAGTGAGTCACACAGCAAGATGATGATGCAACAAAAGAGAGATGAAGGGGAAAGCACAGCTGAGACCAGGAACTGAGGTGGGTGAGGTGACAGGGAAACACTCTCCACATCAAAGTTCTGCAGGATCAAATCCTGTTGAATCCTAAAGGAGAAAGATAGAAGAGAAGACAAAAAGAGAAATAGATACAGAAGATCACACAGAGAATGGACACAGACAGAAAAAACAGCAGGGAGGGGAAGAAAAACAAAACTGAAAGTCAATAACATTAACATTGAAACTAAGCCTAGGGAAGCAGATGTGGCTCAACTAATATAGCATCCCTACCATATAGGATTTCCAGGGTTCAAACCCAGGGCCTCCTGGCCTGTGTGGTGAGCTGGCCCATGCACTGTGCTGCTGCATGCAAGGAGTGCCATGCCATGCAGGGATGTCCCCCGCGTGGGAGGAGCCCTACACACAAGGAGTGCCCCCTGCAAGGAGAGCTGCCCCGTGTGAAAAAAAAAGCGCCGCACACACAGAGAGCTGACACAGCAAGATGACACAACAAAATGAGACACAGATTCCCAGTGCTGCTGAGAATACAAGCGAACACAGAAGGATACACAGCAAATGGACTCAAGAGAGCAAACAACGGGGGAAGGGGGAAAGAAATTTAAAATAAAAACATAAAACTAAGCCTAAAACCTAAAGGCAAGTAGATTCACCCAATGGGAAAAGATTACAGAAGCAGGGAATCAGAAATGGTTCATAACTTCACCTGAGTTGCAGGATTGCTGGGGCTCTGGGGAATATTCTGTAAATGGAGTTGAAGTTTGGATGTAGTGAATGTGTGTGTGCATGTTTGTGTGCATGCGCATACATGTGCATATGTATATATAAGTGTGCATGTGAAGCAGACATTTCTTTCATACTTTAAATGCACATTAGGTTATTTTTTCTGAATTCATTTTTTATCTCTTCTGTTACCACATTACACATTAATGTTCACACCAAAGTTACATTTATTCCCAAGTGCACTCAAGGACTTCTCCGGAAAGCAAACAGCACCTGTTGGTGTATTACATTTGTTTTATCATGACCTGCCTAGATCTGTGGTTCTTAACCAAGAGAGGAAAGATAGGGATATTTGCCCGTGAATTAGTTTTCAATTGATGCGTAACAAATTTAGTAGCTTAAAACAACACTCGTTTATTTGCTCATATTTCTGTAGGTCTGGACGCATCATGGCTAGGCTCTCTGCTCAGGGTTTCACAAGGTTGAAATAAAGATATCAGCCAGGACACATTCTCATCTGGAGCTTGGGTTCCTCTTCCAACATTATTCATTTTGTAAGCAGAATTCAGTTCCCTGAGGCCATAGACCTAAGGTCTCAATTTATTTCCTGGGGTGTCAACAAGGGCTGCTCTTAGCTACTAGAGGCTGCCTGCATTCCATGCCATGTGGCCTCCACAGATAGTTCACAACATGGATATTTGTCTTCCAGGTCAGCCAGAGCTCATCTCCCTGACTTCTTTCTCACCAGCTAGAGAAAACAAAGAACTCATGTGATTAGGTCAGATCTACCTATACTACAATTGCTCCTTTTTTTTTTTTTTTTTGGAGGTACTGGAGGCCAGGGTTTGAACCTGGGGCCTCGTGTGTGGGAAGCCAGTGCTCAGCCACTGAGCTATATCAGCTTCCCTGAGTTGGCTTTTTCGTTTGTTTTGCTTGTGTTTGTTTTTTCAGGAGGCACCAGAAACCGAACCCAGGACCTCCCATGTAGGAGGCAAGAACTCAGTCTCTTGAGCCATATCCGCTCCCCACAATCTCTCCATTTTTAAGGATAACTGATATGGGACTTTAATTACATCTGGAAAATCACTTCAGAGAAGCACCTAGATTAGTGCAGGATCGAATAACTGGGAGGGTGTTTACACCAAGGGTCAGGAATCTCACGAGGCCATCTTGGACTTCTGCCTACCACAACACCCATGTACCCATTTAGATAAAGAATACCATAAAAAATGGGGAAAAAAAACAAAAAACGCTCTAAGTATCAAGCAATTGTTTTAATTTTTGCATGTAATATTATTATTTCAGTCACTTCTCATCATGACTCTTTTGCTACAAGCTAGTAAAACTAGAGTTATCTCTGGGGAGATAGTATAAGAAAAATAATAAAATAAAAAGTGTGACCTTAAGCCTGTCACTTAACCTCTCAGAGTTAGTTTTCACATTTAAAGTGAAGGTAATAGTATGATCTTTCTTATTATAAAGTGTTTAAGGGTTCAGGCTCTGAATTTAGATAGATTTGTGTTTAAATTCTGACCACTAAATACCAGCTGTGAAACTTCGGGCAAGTTACTTAACTCTTCTAAACTTCAGTTTCCCTAGCTATAAAATGGGGATAATATAATATGCCTCATATAGTTGTGGATTTAATGAAATAATACATGTAAAGTACTTAATATAATATGTGGTACCTCGTAAGGACTAATTCAAAAATAGCAATTATTACTATTATTATTGTTATTAAATGAGATAACAGATATGAAACTGTCTAGGAAAATATGAAGAGCTATTCTAATGTAATGTTATCACTAAGTACACATACAGAACATACCATCAAACAGGTACCCTATACATACTGTAGATATGCTTAGTATGTACATATATCTTGTATTCATTTAATATACTGAATATACTTAATTGTGCAGTTGAAATTCTATTTATCTCTACCTCCAAACACATTCAGTGTCAATACATCAGGGTATATTCCCAAGGCAAAACATAGAGAGGACTGATAACCATCTTTAAACCAATAAAAGGTTTTATTTTTCCCTAAAACATTTTCATTTTGAAATAATTCCAAACTTACAGAATAGATGCAAGAAGTAGCAAATCCCATAGAGAGAAAAGTAACATACACTGACACATGTAGAGATCTACAAATCAAAGTGTTTGACAGTACTTGTGCCATCACTCTATATCTATCTATCTATCTGCCTATTTAGCTTCATCTCTTCTGTTTTTAAAAGATAAATAGATCACAAAACATTACATTAAAAACCATAAGAGGTTCCCATATATGCCACTCCTCACCCCCTGCTCCTCCAACATCAACACAATGAAAGGTTTTGAATGGACTTAGAAGGCAGAATTATAACCAGTGGATGGAAATTACAGAAATGCAGATTTGGACTAAAGACAATGAAGAACTTTAACATTTGGGGATATCAGAAAATGAATTGGGTAAATAGTAAACTCCATGTCCCTGAATGACACTTGAAACTGTGTGTATCTCAGAAAAGTTAATTCATTCCTGTGTGTGTGGATCCATTTTAAGTAGGACCTTTTGATGAGGCTACTTAAGTTTAGGTGTGACCCACCTCATTCAGGATGTGTCTTAATCTCTTCCTGGAGTCCTTTATAAACAGGATGAATGCAGAGAGAGAAAGCCACGGAAGCAAGAAGCTGAAAGCAAGGAAACCCAGAAGAGAAGGGAGAGAACAGCAGATACCACCATGTACCTTGCCATGTGACAGCTGGTCTTTGGGAAGAAAGGACTGCCTTGATGATACCTTGATTTGGACATCCTCATAGCCTCAACTGTAAGCTAATAAATCTCCATTGTTTAAAGCCAAACAATTTCATGGTGTCTGCCTTAAGCAGTCTAGCAAACTAAAACACTTAGTGATTGATATTCTTTATAAATATTTGCCATTTGGTTAAAGCATCAGCAGTTAAAAAATATATGAAGATATATCTGGGGGAAAAGATCTCTTCTCCAGTTTATGACCTGGGGTAATATCTTGAAGCATAAAGTTTATATGTCCTAGTTTATGTCCCTTTATATTAGGCCACACATACTGCTTATTATTTTGGAAAAATTATGATGAGTTCATATTATTAGAGCTATACCTTTGACAGTATGCCTTGCTCCTAGAAGCTCCACATCAGTCCATCATTTCACAGTTGCTTTAGAAATTGCCATTACCTGTTGTCTTTATGTGTCAGGCCTGCAGTGCAGAAAAATTTATTTTTTTACCAGAAGACTGACTACGTTTCAAGATTTGATTTGTAGGTATTTTTTCCGAGTTCAGTTTCTTGGTAGTACTTATTAAGCTGACCCAGAAACAAAGAATAATACCTGCAATAGGCCCAGGACTCATAGACTGGAAATGACTGTCAGATCTTAATTCTGTATATATGTCTACCTTTTATATGATTGGTTATATATTTTCTTTTAATATTTCCCCTTGTTTATGAAATAATACACATTCACTCTAGAAAATTCAATCCTTACAAAAAGGTACAAATAAGGCACAAATCTCTTGTGATTATTTAAATTAGCAACCAAATACAATCACCACCAACCCTTTGTGAACTTTCTCCCAAAATTCTCTATACTTTTATACATATATACAGAGATATAAAATTTTACATAAATGAAATTATACCATACACAGTATTCTATAACATGTTTTCTTTTATTGATAACACATCCTGAGATCTTGTTATATCAATTAATGTAGAGACTTACTTCTTACTTACTTGTGGTGGGCATGTTGTTTCTATCTGCTAGTATTCCTTTCTTGGAAAAACCACCCATGGCATACTCCATGTATTCCTAGTGAGGCAGTTAAATCATGGCAGTCTCTCCCCACTTATGTGGCAGGGAATCAGCTGACCCAGCTTGGTTTAACTGGGTGTGGTTTTCTGCTTTCAACTAAAGTTTCTCACAGACAAAATTGTACAAAAGGAAGCACAAAATTCACATTATGCTCAAATTGTTACCTAATACATCAATTACAGTGGATCAAACAAGTGTCATGTTCAAGCTGCCTGTATTTAGTTATGTAAGCCAATAAATTCCCACTTTTTTAAAAGAATTCAAGTCAACTTTCTTCCAGAGCCCTGAACAGTTGTGCATGGCTGTAAAATATTCCATTATACAATAGTACCACATTTAAATCCCAGGCTGGCTTTTCTGTGTCTTTCAACACATTTCTAGACTGTTTTTCTCTACTTTTAGTTCATGCTCAGGGATTGAAAATTCATTTTAATATTAATATAAACAAACCATCATAATATAGGGGGACTGGTTGACCCTGAAAAAAGATATAAAGATTCCAAAGCATCTCCCTCCATAAGACTTTCATGCTAATGTGCTGGAGGTGCAGTTAATGTTGGGGTTTAAGATATATTTAGGGGATTTGAATCTCTGGACTGACAATGTGATAGCCAGATCCTGAGCCTCAACAGACTCCAGCACCTACAATCTGATTTATTGGACTTACCACACTCAGCTAAGATGGAGGTGAAGAAGGACAACCACCACACCATGGAGCCTAGAGTGATTACAACTGAAAATGGGAGGATTGCATCCAGCATCCAGGTGGAATCTGAGCCTCCTCTTGACATAAAGGTGCAATGGACACAACCAATCCAGTGTCCACATAGAAGAGGTGGCATTGGATTGGGAAAAGTGGACATAATGGACAAAGGGTATGGGGAAAGGCAGGAAGAGATGAGAGGTGGAGGCGTCTTCGGGACATGGAGCTGCCCTGGATGGTGCTTCAGAGGTAATCACCGGACATTGTAAATCCTCACAGGGCCTACATGATGGAATAGAGGAGAGTATGGGCCATGATGTGAACCAATGTATATGAGGTGCAGAGGTGCCCAAAGATGTACTTACCAAATCCAATGGATGTGTCATGATGATGGGAACGAGTGTTGTTGGGGGGGCGGAGAGGGGGGGTGGGGGGGTGGGGTTGAATGGGACCTCACATATATATTTTTAATGTAATATTATTACAAAGTCAATAAAAAATAAAAAAATTAATAAAAAAAATAAAAAATAAAAAATAAAAAATAAAAAAAAGATTCCAAAGCAAAATATAAATTGTTTTTTGAATGTTTATTATAATAATCTGTAACAGAACTGAAATTTCAAACAGATAATTGAGGGTTGATGATTATAGAATTTTATCTTGTGCCTGACAAATTTGGCTAGTCTCAGAATGATTTTTTCATGGATTTTGATACTTCAAAATCCATAGACTCCCCCACAGAAATTGCAATATAAGTCTTTTCACGTCAATATTGTGTCTCAAATCACCTAAACTTATACCTAAAAAAATTCCCTTGAGTTATCACTTTAACTCTTGTTTCTAACAAAAGGCTATATGTATTAGACTGTTGTCACTGATGTTCCAAATTATTTCTTCTGGGGTCAGGACAAAATCAGCCAGTTTGTATTATTCTTGCCAAGAGGAGAGAACAGACATCCCAGAGGCAGGGTTTTCCAATTGGTGGCTATGACCTCCAGCCATTGGAACACTTAAATAGAGTCTAGGCTGTGCAGATAAGGCTAGCTAAGCACACACAAAAAATCTTCCTTATCCCCCCTTAGCCTTAGAGTTGTGTTTTTTCAGTCATGGGGAATGAGCCATGTGAGACTGAAAGAATTTTATCCTCACTTTTATCTATATATATGATTTTGCAGATTTATAAAATTCAGTTGTGAAACTAACCCAAATAACCATTTAATTTAAGAGTATTTGCAGTTCTGGGGTACCCTGGAAACAGTATCCTATGGACCAAGGGTCAGGCAAGATTTTTCTGTGAAGGGCCTGATAATAAATATTTTAGCCTTGCTGGCTACAGAGTCTCAGTCCCAACTACTCAACTCTGCCACGAAATCAGCATATATAATACATAAACAGGTGTGGTTGTGTTCCAATAAAACTTTATTCACAAAAACATACCACAGGATGGATTTGTCCCATGGGGCCATAATTTGCTGGCTTCTGCTTTGGATCAATAGGTTTGTTTTTTAATGGAGACTTGGGGCAGCCTCTGGCAATACAGGGAAGGCTAAGCAGGTGGAGATCTGAACTATTCCTGCTACAACTAGAGCAGTTTTTATTTTATATGCTATGTGGACTACTTTTGTATGAAGTTAAGTTTGATTAAACACAGCTAGGACACTAAAACAGCTTCTATTTCTAATAAGGAGAAAAGCTTGAAAACCACTGCCTTGGCCTAAACCTAACACTTGCTACTTTAAAACTCAGTAACAGATGCTTCAGACAAAACAAACACATCTTTTGACAGATTTAAAAATGATGATGGGAGGTATACATACGTGTTTTGATATTTCCAGCTATTCATTTCTCATGCAATTGATAAAGGCATTTAAATAGGCAATTTTATAGCTCAAAAATGTTATCAGCTTATCATACCTATTGTATTTTCACTTTTTCTAAGTATAATGTTTATTTTGAAAGGTCCAAGAGGAGTGACATGGTATATTGAAAAAAGCACCAAACTAGGACTCCATATTTGTCTCCATTGTTAGACTGTGAGCTCCTGGAAGGTAAGAACCAAGTTGTCTTTTTCATCTTTGAATTGTCCTCAGCACCTAAAATTGTGTGCGACACCAAATAGCGCATGTTCATTGAATGTGTGAATCACTGAAGGACTAGTTTCCACACATGAAATTTTTAAAAATATATCTTTGTTTAACATGCAGTGGGGTTAATACCACTATCATACACAGAACACTATCTTAATTTTTAAAAGAAAACATAAATTCACTATTAAATGCCTGGGAATAGAATAAATTCAGTATTTATGTATTTATATCTTTGTGTAATCCATGAGGGGAAAAAATATTTTTCCTAGTGAGCAAAAAAAAATACAAAGTTAGTACTTTGAGATATATTTTTATACCTAGGAAACTGACATGTTTGAAACATAAAACCTAATCATTTTTAAGTTGTGGCAAGAGTCATACCCTCACAAGGACCTACATATCCCTTGTCTGCAATTCTAAAATCCAAAGCGTTCTGGAAACCACAAGTTTTTGTTTTGTTTTGTTTTGTTGGTAACTCATCTGACAGCCAATTTTATCTAACCTAAGTTCATTTGGCAGTAGCATCTAACCTGAACCGAATAAGGCATTTACTGGTATTTATTTACCCAATTTAGTATGAATAATATGTTTAGTTGCAAAAATATTAACATTTTTGTTTATGCAGTGGTTTCCCTAAACCCCCTGTGGTATTACAGAATATAATGTACAGGGCATTTGGTTTTTATGCAAATCTGCCAGACCAAGT
Organism: Dasypus novemcinctus; assembly: GCF_030445035.2. NCBI lineage: Eukaryota > Metazoa > Chordata > Mammalia > Cingulata > Dasypodidae > Dasypus > Dasypus novemcinctus. The sequence continues at coordinate 127,940,042 of NC_080704.1, forward strand.
CAGATCTTGCCCTGGTTGCTTTACAAAGGAGTCCGGATCCCTTTTCCAGCCTGTCTGAGGCCATGCCTTTGGCCCTAATCCAGTCTTTTCTGGAGGCATCTTGAGTAATAGTTGAGGATGCACAAACAGCTCAAAGAGCCTGACTGTAATGATGTCAGTAGGAGGAATAAATGTGCTTCGCGATCGTATAGAAAGTTAATGTTATTATCCCTTTAAAGGTTAATGGCCCTCCGTTTAAAGAAAGAACATCTTGGTCTTTTAGAACAGTACTTTCTATTTCCATCACCGGACATCACGCAGTCGAAGACCAGAATTAAGTCACTTGCTCTTAGCCTTGCAACCGTTATCTCCTCAATATTTATCATTTGACTGACGCACATCATGGGCAGTGGGTAAGAATTACTCTCACATTAAGCGTGGGCAGCGACAGATATTTGTAGAAAAAAAGTAACTGGAGGCTTTATACTGGCTTAGCTTCAGCAACAAATTCATCTTTACTCCATGATACAGGCACGCTCTCACATGGACCCCACCCTCTATCCCGCAGGGTCACACGTAGGGATGTCAATTAGAAACTCTAGTCTCTAAACAGGGCGGGTTATTTCCATAGAATTAGAGGTGGTGGACTTGCCTATGCCCCAGGGTGGGATATTCCGGGATTGGATAAATTAAGACAACATAAATGCAAACCCCAAAACCCACACCAACGTTTCGCTACAGCATTTTCTGTTTTATAAGAAAAAGAACAGACTCGAAATCATCCCTCATAAAACGTCTCTCTTTGGCACGGCAGAGTAATGGATAAGACACTGCAGAATCCCTCCAACGTTGGGAACGCGCACTGGGCACCACGCTGTTCTGCGCAGGTTCTAGGCTCCTCCCTCCAGGAGGCGCACCCCCTCCCTTCCTGGCTACTTCTGGCCCTACCGAAGGGCCACAACGCGCTGGCGCGGTTTTGATAGGCTTCTCCGGCAGAAGTAATCCGAGTGCGGCCTCTTTGGGACCGCCCCTGCCACCTTTTTGCCTCGCCCACGCCTTACAGCCCCCTCCCCCCGCTCGCGCGCGCGCGCGCGCGCGTACACACACACACACACACACACACACACACACACACACACACACACACTCGAAATCTCGCGAGGGTAGGCGCGCGTTGGTATTTTGCGGGCAACTAGCTCTCCCAGCTTCTGTAATTGCTAGTGCGAGGAGAAATTGGAGCTACTGTCGCCGGCCGACCGCCCTCCCCCACTGAGAAGAGTCACCACCTCTTCTCTCGCTTTCCTTATACACTCATCGCCCGGAGCGGCGGCAGCAATAGTCCCTGGACCCGCCGCCGTCGCCTTAGGCGGACTTTCTGCTGGTCAGTTCCGCAGCCGGGCAGCTGAGGGCGGCCAGCTGCCCCTAACCGACTCCTCACTCCAGATCATCTTCTCCCTCCTCATCCTCGCCCGGGCCCTACTTCCCCCACGGTCTCGCTGGGGTGGAGGACGCCAAGGAGGAGACGACAGTCACCCTCCAGGCGGCGCCGGCCCCCTCACCCGCGGGTGTGTTCTATAAATGGCGTCGGAAAGCGACACCGAGGAATTCTATGATGCCCCTGAAGATGTACACTTAGGGGGTGGCTACCCGGTAGGGTAAGTAACGAGCTATGGCCCAAGAAGCCAGGCATCCCCGTTCCCCGGCTTCTCTTCTGCCTTCCCCATACACCTCTCTCGGGTCTCTCTGTGTCCGCCACCGCCGCTCCTCTCATTCTCACTTGGGCACTTCTGAACCCAGACCCGGGGCGCCTTGGGCAACCCCCCTCATTCTCTGGCGAATGGTTCCCGGGGAGCTCTCAGAGCCCCTTTCTTAGCTTGTCCTATTTTCTGCGAGGTGGGACAGCTTACGTGCCCAGGAGCCAGCGATTTGTGTTTGTGGGGTCCAGCGCTTACCTTTCAGACATCTGTTTTGGCCTCGGGGACCATAGATGAAGGGGGGCAATAACAGGAGAAATTGCACTTCCTTTTTTTTTCTTCCTTTTACCGCTAACTTACCTATTCATTTCAGAGGTTGCTGTGACTTTACCCTATTTGCCGTCCTCTTTTCCTTGCACAGAAAGAAAAGGTTGGGTATTTACTTAGTAAAGTCCTCTAACTGAAGTACCCGAGGTGAACAGTATTTGATTAAAAAGAGCACCTTACCATGAGGCAAAGGAAATCCAAGACAAGGTCCTTACATTAGAGAGAATGCGGTCTCAAAGGGTAGCTGGACATAAATAAATGTACACAACCAACTATCAAGAATACAGACAAGCACTGAGTGGTCTGGTGGTTGGAAGGAGAGCCACAGCTTTATGCTCTTTATCACATTCTGCAAGATGTTTTAGTGGTGATTAATATGGGAGATTTCTGAGTAGGAAATACAGGAGCTGGAAGGATTTGCTTGACCCAGGACTTCTACTTACCCACTCCTTCACTTTTCAAAATTGGATATGTTTAAAGCGATTTTGCTGAACTCTTATTAGGTAATTATGTGTAACTAGACGCAATGAAATATATTTTCATTCTGTAAGAACTTTAGAATTGGTCAGATTTGCATATTAGTGTAAGGCCCTAATGTTCCAGGCGTTCAGCTGCCTTGGATTCTTATGCTTAACCCTGAAAGAAATACCCTGTTGGATGAAAATAAAGATATCCATAGATTCTAGAAGTCAGTTCTAAAACCCAATGTATGTTATACATAATATATACCCAAAAAAGTTACAGCAGCAAAATTTAAACAAAAAGTACATTGGTAGATTGCAGATGTATACGTTTCCACCAAACTTCTTATCAATATTGTGGGATTATGGAGTGGTAATGGCCAGTCTTAAGATGACACTAAACCTCCTTCAAGTTCAATGTCTGAGGCAAGTTTATAGCCAGAGGGTAGAGGATAGAAAATACATTTCAATTTCAGTGTTGCTCCCTTGAAATTGAATTTTATTTTTGTGGTTTTTCTTCTCAAAGTAATGAACTGTCAATTCAGGTTAAATGAGAGGCCTACTTCTTTAGTATTGTTGTTTTCATTAACTAAGCTTTCTATTTAATTTTACCAACACTCTTCCAACCTTTTGTGTGCGTATGTTGGGGTGGGAGTGGAAAGGGGAAATAATATAATTTACACAGTGTAATCAGTTTATAGTTTTGTTGTTTTTTGTTGAATACAGTAAGATTAATTTTGAAGGACCGTCAGTTATAACAGGACCTGGGTAATCTGCCTAGTCCAGTACCTAGCACCGAGAAAGCACTCAGATGTTCATTCCCCTCTTCTGTCCTTGGAATTAGCATATTAGTTACCTTCACACAGTGATTACTTTGACAGGAAGTATCCAGACCTTGGAGCTATTTAACTTATCTAAACCAGATGAGTCATTTTGATAGAAATGAAAGAGTCACTTCTTTCCCCACGTGATAATAAAGCACTTTGATCCTTTGATACTAGGTGAAAAGTAAAACAATGGGGAACAGATGTAGCTCAAGTGGTTGAGTACCTAGTCCCATGTACAAGGTCCTGGGTTAAATCTGGTACCTCCTTAAAAAAAAAGTAAAACTAGTCTCTTGCGACCCTGCTTTCTAATTTTAATTCTAGCCTTCCCAAATACTGAGCATGTTGAGCTCTATGGAGAAATCTACATTATCAGTTTGGCTGCTGTGTTGTATTAGTGAGGAAATTTGGAAAAGATTAAGACTCATCTAGAGTATTGCATCTCAAAAGAACTAGCTGTGCTGGGAAGAAGAAAAAAAAAGGTTGGTGTCTTTGAACCTTTTCCTCTATCCTTTGTGACAGGTTTTGTCATTTGGGTAAGGTACTGTGAGGAGACTTGGCTGGGCAACTAAAGACCTAGAAATGCAGTACGGAATCTTGATTTGTGAAAACAGATGGTGTCGCTAGTTATTTGATCATCAGAAATACTTTTATTCCTTGATATGAACTGGAGTTTCACACCATATAAACTCTAAGAGGGTTAATAAAGAGAATGTGGTCATGTTGAGAAAGGTTCCTTGCTATTGCAAGTTGGGGAATACAAAGACCTTTATACCACATTATAGTAGAGTGTGTGGACAGTTGAGAATTATTTCATATGTTTTGTTAATCAGCAGAATCCAAATACACAAATATACAATCCATTTCCTAACATTGATTTATTCCTTGCATTCTCTCTCCTTTAGCTTTGTTATTTTACTCTTTGAAAGCAAATTTAGTAAGTTAAAAATCAGCCTAGTTTTTTTGTAGAAAACTTTTCATTAATAGTGCCTAAGTGGCAGATCATCTCCACTAGCCCAGTTCTACAATATACACATTTATAGCGCTTTATTTTGTTTGATCTATGAGATCAAGTTTCCTTATTCTTATCTCCGTTTTTACATATGAGGAACTAGGTTTAGAGAGGTTAAGTGAACTGTCCACAGAGACAGCTTGTTAAGTGGCAGAACTGGAATTAGAAACGAGCTCTTCAAACTCCTAGTTCAGTATTTTTTTTCTAGTATATCATAGCTGCCCCACACTGGGCGTGGTAGGATAGGGGGGTTCCTCCCAAAGAGAGGAGGTATAAAATGTTTTGGGACTAACTTGCTGAATGGAACTGATATATTTATTTAAAATGAGCAGCCCAAACTCTTTGGTTCTCTTCACTGGAAATCCCCACTTTTTCTTCCAGGAATTGTGTGTCTTTGTTTTATTAGATAAGAATTTTATAAGATCATAGCATATAACAGAAGAGAAATAGGAGATAATCTCATTAAACGCCTTCATATACAATGAGGTGAAGATTGAAGTCCTGAGAGTAGAAGTGACTTGGCCAAGGTGTCACTACAAATTAATGACAGAGTTAGGATTAGAACCCATATCAGTCACAGTCGAGTATTCTTTCTGCTAGGGTGCTGTTTTCTTGAGAGCAGGATAAAGAGGAGGAAGAACTGTAGTACAATAGAAGAGAGCCCTTGGCTGTGAGTCATTTCATTTCCTCATCTTTAAACGGAGGGGATTACACTCTGAGAACCCTTCAATTTTCATAGTCTGCTGTATTGAGGTTTAAGTGTGCTTTTATTGATAAGCTTTAAGTTCTTTGGAAATCTTTCCATATATATATATATTTTTTTTTTTTTTTTTTTTTTACATTTTGGCTTAACAAACTTGATGGTTTTTGGAATGTGTTTCAGGACTCATTGTATTTGAAATTATCTATTGGGTAAATAATATATGAAATGAATACCCCTGTTAATTAGTGTGGATTAAACATACACATACAAAAAAACTGGCACTGTTAGTGACAGTCAAAAAATTTTGAGGCCTTGGAAAAAGAATCATAAAATTTTGAGAGTAGGCAGAGACCAGAGATCATTTAGCCCAGTCCTCCCATTTAACTGAAAGAGAAACCTAGATTCAGAGAGGGGAATTGACACATTGCTGATTAGTGGCAGACTCAGAACTAGAGCCCAAGTCTCCTGATTCCTCATTTATACTATGCTGCCATGTCTGTGGGTGAGTGGGAAGTATTGCTGGGTATCCCTCCTATAGGTTTCTGATACTTACCCTGTCAGCCAGGCTCTACAATGGTCTACTCCTACCTAATGTGATTCTGTTTTCTTCATACCTTGCCATCAGAGGACACGGTCTCTCTTTGTTCTGGAACCATAACTTTTGCTTACTAATTTCCCCCCAAGTTAGGGTACAAAAGGTGGCAGAAGAGCTGATCTTAAAAAAGTGATTATTTTATTTTTAGGACTCTAGTCAGTGTCAACTGCAATCATCATGTTTAGATTGGGATGATGGTGAAAGAATCTATCTTAATTTTTTAAAATCATGGGAACTGAGATCAAACTGTCCTGAAAAAATTATTTGCTTTAAAAAACAAAAAGTTTCATAGCTACCTTTATTGAAAACTCAGCTTCTCACTTTACTTAGGCATCAGAAACATTTCTCTCAGAATTCAAAATTGTTTTAATTTTTTAAAATATTTGCATAATATGGGTTACTTTTGGGAATGTTCCTTAAAAATAGCTGCTTGCTCATGGGATGGCATTTAATCATAGATTATATTTGATTGCTATGAGCTTTGTGGATTAATAGATAAATATTTATAAATGCCATTTTATTACACCAATGTAACATTGTATTGAACTGTGGGGGAAAAAAACTTTTACCTATTAATCAGTAAATTCAAGTTCTGAATTTATTAGCTTACAACTGTCAATTGGTGACTTTTGAAGATAGTACAATCCACAGCGTTATGGGAGTTTGTTGGCTCAATATGAACATGTACAAACTCCTGCTTTTGTAATAATCTACTTAATAAAATAGAGTAGAAAATACTTGATTTTTTAAAACTCTTAAAACCTAGATAGTTTTAGAATGCTGAAGTTCAGTGGTGATCCTATAGAATTGGAAATCATTTCTAATTGCTGATATTTGAGACTTAATTGCATAACCTTTACATTACACAGTAATCCATGTGCTTTCTTCAGTAAATTGTTACAGCTTTGACAAAGTGGGTGAATTTGCCAGGCAAGTTCCTTGAAGAAACTCTTGTTTCCTCCTTATACTCAACTTACAATTCTGGTAGTTACTTTTTGGGGTGGCGGCGGCTGTGGTGGTGGAGGCAGAGGCAGGGAAGAGGAGGAGGTGAGTGTAGTGAGAATTATGAGAATGGTGCTGATGTAAGTGGAGGAGGTGAGTGTAGTCCCTGGCAACAGGTACAGACACCAAATCTAACCCACTTTGACAAATTGGGGTATTGTGATAGCTGTCTTACCCTGGAGTTATTGTTTCCATGTAGGTATTTATTGAATGGTTGTAAACATGCAGAATAGAATGTTTTTAGTTTGGAATTCTTGAGAAGGTTCAAGGAAATGATTTATTTTTCTGTTACTTTGTCAATAAATGGATTATCTACCTGTTCTTTCAGGCCACTTCCATGGACATGGTTAACTGAGATAAGACAAATCATGCCATGTAGTGTATAAAGTATAATAATTCCTTCTGTGAGAGCCTAATAACCTTAAGAAATACCATAAACAAAATTTAAAGTATTAAAATTGTAGGCATTTTATAATGCCCTACTGATATTTAACTTGAATGGTAATTAACCTACATTTCTGTTTTCTGCCCAGAGCTAAGCTAATTTCTACAAAATTTCACAATTTGAAACTGTCTTCTGCTTACCAGCTAAACCTTTAAGTAGGTGCTTTCCTTATTCTTCAGAATGGAACCCTATCTATTCTCTTGTTTCAAACGGAGCAGTCCTTGTGTCATGATTCAAAATTGAGGAAAAAGCACATAAGACATAATGTGGGCCTCGTACCTAATGGCAACCCCCATGTTTTTCCCCAGACTGTATAAATTTATCTTGGTTACTATAGCAACCAGCCTATCAGTTATTTTTCTAGCTCTTTTTGCCTTCTCAGATACTAGAATTACCATATAATCAGGTTCTGCTAAAGCTCTTCAGGTCTTAGCATCTTACTACCAGCTGCAGCTGTCTGGCAGTTTACAATTTGGCATTCCATCAGGGTCAGTTGCTTTTAAGTCCACAAACTCTCCCTGTCTCCAAACATTTTAAAAATATGGAATTTAACAAGAACACACTTTAAGCGGCAATTTCCTCATACTAATTTTCTCAGTTCCAATGTTAGTGTCTTAAAAACTGAATGCATTTGCATCACAGCATCAGATGCCATCCCTTTGTAACATAAACTAGAATGCATTTCAAGCTCAAGCGTGACCGTTTAAGAAATTTATTTGCAGATGTGGTTTTAGACTCAGTATCATCACAAACTAGCTGAAGTGACATAATGACAGCACCTTGATTACTCAGTGACTACCAAATTAAATCTTTATTATAAGTTTTTCATATTTACTTGACAAATACATTTATCTATTCACCTCAGAATACGTATAACTAAAATAGTTGTAAATTATAAATATTTGCTTGTTTCACTAAAAATAAGGATACTGAAGAATATTTAGAATATTTTTATTATTTCTAATTTAGAACCTGCTTTTGTTAATGCTTGGTTTTGGTGCTCATGCTTGTTAAAATTGCATGGTATATTAATAACTTCTAAAAATACATGATTAATCTCTTGGGTTAACTGAATTGGATGTGGTTAATTTGTTAATGATTTAACCAATATTGGTATCCATTTCCATACATAAAAATAAGTCATTTAGTTTTTCAAAACCAAAGTAGAATTCCACTTGTAAGAGTCTGTGTACTTTGCAAAAAAAATTCTATCTTTCTGAATCAGGTTATTGTAGTAAGCTTGTAAATTTGTGCCTTTTTGTAGTGAAATGGCTAAATTAAGTCTTCCTGACTTGAATTTTTATTTAAACCATGATTTGAATGGTTTCATTGTAAGGCTATTTTGTCCTATTCAAACTGTGGCTAAATTCTGATAATGTCCCAATGAGAACTTTTTAAAAATTGCACAGACTTAGAAATAGAATTTTACTTTATCCAGGGGGTTCTGATCCTTAATATTTTTTATAAGGGAGGGTAGGGTGGGATAATTTTTTTTAAAGGCCAAGTGTGAAGCATACGATTATTTTACAAAGTCTGGTGGAAACATTAACAATTATTTTCCAGTAGGCAGCCTGTATAGAGCAAGCTATACCTGTATAGAACCTTCATAACCACTCCTGATTTTATTAGACTATTCCAGTGCAAAACTCATTGACTGTGGGCATTCTTAGGAACCACAGATCAAGGTTTCTAGAGAGCCAATAAATAGAACGTAATGTATTCAAACTCACTTTCTCAGATGCAGGCATCCTGGTTACTAAGTAGGCACAAGAGAAGGTGGTGGGAGTGTCCTTTCGAGCATTGCAAGTAGTAAGAATAGCCGCACGTGAGTGGACTTACTGGTATTCTACTATAGAATTATGGTGACTCTAGCAATGGAAGGAAATTGTATCATTGATGTGGAGACAGTGGCCATGGGAGCAGCTTAAGGCAAGAAGAAGAAAAAAGAGGTGTGATTATGGGGGCATTTTCGGGACTTGGAGTTGTCCTGAATGATATTGCAGGGACAGATGCAGGACGTTATATATTCTGCCATAACCCACTGAATGGACCGGGAGAGAGTGTAAACTACCATGTAAACTGTAATCCATGTGTGTAGCAGTGCTCCCAAATGTACTCATCAAATGCAATGAATGTACCACACTAAAAAAAGAAGGTGTCAATGTATGAGGAACGGGGGGGGGGGGTGTTGGAAGCGGGGGTATATGGGAACCTCTTATATTTTTAATGTAACATTTTGTGTGATATATGTATCTTACCACACCAGGGAGCCAAGAGTGCCTACAACTGCAAGCAGGAGAATTGCATCTAAAATCCAAGTGGAATAAAAGCACCCTCTCGATATAGAGGTAGAGTGGACATAACCATCCCAGGGCCCACAGAATGGAGGAATAGAGTATGGATTAGAGTGGACTTACTGATATTCTATACATGAACTGTTGTGATTAGTAATGGAAGTAAATGTAGCACTGATGTGGAGAAAGTGGCCATGGTAGCTGCTGAGGGTAGGAAATGGGAAGAAGAGATGTGATGTGGAGGCATTTTCAGGACTTGGAGTTGTCCTGGGTGGTACTGCAGGGACAGTTACTGGACATTGTATGTCCTCCCATGGCCCACTGGGTGGACTGGAGGAGAGTGTAAACTATAATGTGGGCTATTGAGCATGTGGTGCAGCAGTCCTCAGAGATGTATTCACCAAGTGCAGTGAATGTTCCATGATGATGGAGGAGGTTGTTGTTATGGGAGGAGTGGGGTGAGGGGGATAGGGGGTATATGGGGACCTCATATTTTTTAGTGTAACATTAAAAATTTGAGAAAGAAAATTTGTTTTTAATTTACCTCTGAAAGTATTTAAATTGGGAGACTGGGAGAATTATCTTCTGGTTATTAGCAGAACTATTAACAATTTGAGGGCTTTTTTAATCTCTATTTTAAAATAATGTTTATCTAGCAATGTCAGACTGAATTTTCAGGTGTTTTGAACCTTTTCCTCAACCTCAGTTCTCCCCTTTGACCCTCAGCTTTCTCCTTCCTACCCTACCCAAAGTCTTAAGTATGGAGATCCCTGCCTAAGGGGCTTATTTACCCTCACAACTGAGAAAGGTCAATGATGGATGAAATAGAAGGAGTAAGGAAAAGATCTGTTAAATTGGATATAGAGAATCCATTGGTAAATGGAATTGGTAAGTGTGGTTCATTGGACTAATGGCAAGTAGGTGAACAGAATGAATAGGTAACCTGATAAAACTTTTACTGTGAGTGAAAGCAAGTAGGTTTGTAAAGTGTTTTACAATTGACATTTCATCTTTATTGGATTGGCTTTGGGGGTTAAGTTTAATGACTGACATTAGACCTTTTCCTTTAAATGACTTTTACTATTCCAGTGTCCCGGGTTGTAAGTTTAGGCTGTTGATTTTTAACCTTTGCTTTATTTCCCAGCATAGAGGGATGTCCACAGTTTAGGTGTAGCAATGACAAAAGTTTGAGGTGTAGATGGGAGTGGGAAAGTAGGCATGCTCTGTGATGGTCACTTCTCTTCACCTGTCTTCTACTTTTGAACTTCCAGGTTCTCTCAGATTTCCATCACTGCACCTCCCCCCACTCCCCACCCCACCCCAGTTCTTATAAGAGTGAGGAGGGAAGAAAGGGAGAGGACTAAGGCAAGGACAATAGTTTGGATTTATGGGACCTTTGTAACTTGGGGACATCCTGTACTCACTAAATATAAAATGTTAACAGTGAAGCCTTGGGAGGAGTTGCCAGTTACATATCAATTCCTCATTACCAATTTTCCCCCAAGGATAAATGTAATCACAGTAAAAAAGAAATATTATATTCCTACATGTTGTTACATGCAAGAATGATAATGCCTTATTGTCAACTAATGCTGAGCATATATTTTCAAAGTGTATTTATTTTTTCTGATATTCCTGCAGTTCTGCGAGGTAGGGAAATTTTTGTGAGATAGGTAGTTCAGTTATTATCCTAAATTTGCAAATCTGGAAGCTCAGGATGGTAAAGGACTTGTCAGGCAATCTAGAAGAGGTGGAAGTAAGACTTTTAAATTCACTAACTTTTGATGAATTGATCTTGAATGGAGATATAAAACATTAGGCTGCTTCCTATTTTTCTTTTCCAAATTATAAATATTTTGTGATGTTTTATTTTAAATGTGAGTTATTAGAATGAGGAGGCTAACTCCTACCATTTGGATCTGTATAATTTACTCTTTTAAAATAACAACAAGAAGCAGTGTTTTCTTGTTTTTTGCTTTTGTTTTTAATGCTTTTTTTAAGCTTTGGTGTAATTCATTATGGTATGGTAGCCTGGTCAGAAAATGACCTTGCTACTGAAAGAACTGGAATTCTAGACACTGCTAACTGCCTTTAAAAGGGCATGTTCTTTTTTCCTAAGGGAAAACCCCTCAGGATGTGAGCCACTGCTGATTTGGGTTTCTGTGCCTCATCAAAAAGTCTCCATTCCAGATCTTTTCTCTGTAATTGTTTTGTTGATCGTTGTCAGTTGTTTAGTTAGGCTACAGTACTGTGGGGTGTTTTTTTTTTAGTGTAACTCTGATTCATTTTTTTGGCGTCATGCCACTAGCTGGAAACACAATGTTTCTTTTTTTTTCTTCCCCTTCAAATGTGTTTTCTAGCAATCACAGTGAGTGCATGTGGTAGTTACTAACATTTTCCACCTGATCAAACATCTTTGGGCTATCAAATTAATGGGAAAAATACATTCCTAATAGCTAGGTAATTAGAAAAATTACATTTTCAGTAATGATTATTTAAGATGTAAAAGAGGTTGAATAATCTTTTTATAATAAATAATAAAGGCGATAAACATGGCCTACAGAGTATTTTGTGTCTTGGTAGGTAACAAGATTTTTCTAGACTATTTATCAAGTCCTTGATATATATTCCAGAAAAAGTAGAAATTCAAATACATAAAACATAGAAATAAAATTTATAAAATAAAGTGCTTAATATTAACTCTCACTGAAATATGTTCTGTTTTCTCTTCATGGTAATGAGAGAAACCATGAATAATTAAAAGCTACCAGTTACATTAAAACCTCAGTTCGGTCATTAGCTTAAAACTTCCTTTCTCACCAAACCTTTTATCAGAGATAATAACAGTAAAAAGTTTGAAAATGAAATAATATAAATGATTTGGTATGAATTTTATTCTTCTGCCCATCTTTGGTGATGAACAGTAAACTCAGAAGAAGAAAAGCAAGGAATCTCACAGTCTGAATAATCAGTTCATTGATAATAGAATTTATCTATTTCAGTTCAAGAAAAGGCGTCAGTTGTGACAGGTCCTGTAGGGCTCTGATTTTATTTATGGTGACCTTAGAAGTTAATGGCATTTAACTTTTTAGGATTAGTATACCATTAGATGTCTTGGATATTTTACAAAATCATATTAGCACATTAACTTGATTAAGCTCCTGTAATGGGCTTGTAGCCCAACAACTTTACTGTTTATTTTTTCAAAAATAAGTTACAAAGTGAATTAGCATGATTGTGTTAAACTTCTCCAGGCAAGCATAGAGTTTATTATGTTTCTATCTCAATTTTACTAGAAATTATTTTAAATGATTAATAGAAATTACTTTTATTTTAACCCCACTTTGACAAATTGGGATATTGTGATAGCTGTCCTACCCTGGAGTTATTGTTTCAGTGTAGTTATTTATTGAATGATGCAGAGTAGAATGTTTTTAATTTGGATTTCTTGAGTAGGTCCAGGGAAATAATTTGTGTTTCTGTTAATTTGTCAATAAATAGATTATCAAGCTGTTCTTTCAAGAATATGGCATAAAACTACTTTGACTACATAAACCAATTTTGAAAACTCATTTGTCATTTTAGACAGTTGCTTAAGGTCCACTTTTAGGTTTGTTTACCTTATATGTGAAAGATTTATATTTCATGACAAAGTCTCCTTTGATTTTATTAAAGATCGTTTTAAAATGCTGCTACAAAAACCTACTTTCAAAAAAATTTAGAGCTATTATGCCAATTTTTTTCACCATCTATTTCTATTAATTTCATTGATAAAATAGTTATTAGGTAATTTTTAGGTATATTCTCTAGGCTCTCATAGAACTTAAAACTTAAAATGGTCTTTCAGAGGATAATAAAAGTAACAATCCATATCTTGAGGATTCAGCTAATTCCCTATTAGATAATTGTCATAATTGTATCCTCAAATTTTCATTAGTCTTGTTAATTAATTAGTATTGCCATGCATCTAGGGAATTTAAGTGATTCCTGTTTTCTACTGTCCAGTCAAAACATGACATTTTAGGATGTACTAGGAAAATAAGACTAGGTTATGATTGCCTAGTATGAATTTTCTTTTCCTGGTGTTCCTAGACTTTTCTGGTTTAGTTGGGATTGTTGCCTTTGGTAGTAGCCCATCTTAAAGCAGACCTATGAATGGGCCTGGTGCTGAAACAAATGATTTGGGTTTGAAAGGCCGACAGATGATTTTCTGTTAGATACCCTTTCTTTAATTGGGGTAGTGTTATTAGGCTGAAGGTGGTTCTTGACCTGCTAGCCATCTGTGTGGGCATAGAGTGGTGTCCCATGTGTCCCATTTAGCATATAATCTAGTAAAACTTTCCAGAGGAATGTAATTAATTAATAAAATCAGTGAATATATTACTCCAGTGAACAATAACTGCAGACCAATTTTTTTAAAACTATGCAGTTAGAGCAAGATTTTTAAAAGTGTTTTGTTCTCTAAATCTGAACTGCTTACAATATTTTTTTTCAACCTTGACAGTTTTGGGTATTTTATTTCTTTGTTGTTTTTTCCCCTTATACTGGCCTAGGTGGGGAAAATTATCATGTTAGTGTTTTCTGAGCCCCAGAAACTTTCTGCTTCCAAGTTTAGACTTAGCACTTGAATGTTGGACTTAGTCTGCCATCAGATTGGATTCTTTCAGCTTGCTTGGCTTTAGAAATCAAAACTCTTTAATTACCTCCTTACTTTAATGACTGGCTGAGGTCTTATCTATGTTCATATCCTGTTCACCTCAAGGACTTAGAATCCCAGCAACTTCTTTTTAAAGGCAAGCTTTTCTTTGCTCTGCTTGATTCAGTTCCTTTTATATTTTCCTTATGGCAAAAGCAGAAATGAGATAAAAAAAACAAAGTCAAGATATAGGGTAATTCCCTGTTAAATCCTTTATTGTCACCTACCTATAAGGAAAAATGTTTCCCAAGCAAACAGCTTTATTCCAGCTGACTCACTCTATATTTTCTCCTTCCATGTTGCTTTTTTTCTTCTTCTTCTTCTTTAGGAGTCTGTCAGGAATTTTGAAACCTGACAAGAGACTTCAGAGGAGCCAGCCATACAGAGCCTAAAAAAAAAAAAGTGAGTCCTCTTACGGAAAAAGAAGACCTTGTCAGTCTGTTTTCCACGTGTTGCCCAATTGTTTTATTATATTCTTTTTGCCCAGTATAATGAGAAGTCTGGAAAGGTGATGTTAAGTATGAAATAACACTTATATTTTATCTTTGTACTTTAAGAGTTGGTTCTTTGAGTTTCTAGTTGTTTAGTTGAATATGAATCAGGTGACAAATACAGATTTAGTCTGTACACAGATTCTTTCCTAGTCTCAGAAGGCTTACAGATGATTGTATTTCTTTTCTTTCAAATAACCCTCAGGTAAGGATAGAGAAACACCAAGCCCAAAAGGCAGAAGGATCTGTTATAGTGAATGATTGAGAAACTAGAGGTAGAACAGCCAATGAGAGCTAGCTCTTTGAAACCACAGAAATTCAATGTTCTTTTTTTTAAGTAGACTTGAGCACTTGCACCATGCTTTAAATTCCTGGTTACCCTAAAGCCATAGCATATGAGCAGTGAAGATTTGAGTTTAAATTTGGAAAAGATGATCTAGATAGAAACCATTCACCAAAGCTCTGGGAAACCAAGTTAGACTCCTACTGTAGTCAGCTGTATAAATAAATGTCTGATTTTAAAATGTGGGTTTTGCAGTAAGTCAGGCAAGTCAATGCAAGTAGCTTCTATATAGGGAATCTAATCTATATGGGTTCTTAATACACATTTCTATCGATCGTCATTCAAATCTTGAAGCTATTAGTGTGGTAGGTTGTGGGAGGATGTTGAGGTTATGTGTTGTCAGGAAGCAGATTCTACTTCATATTGCAAAAGACTCCAACTTTTTTGATGCGGAAATAACATATCTGAAATATTTCTAATGTCCTTTTTACAAAGTGAGAAGAGTATCCTAAAATGACTTTTCATATATAGTTACTGAATACCTTTTTATATAACAACATGTTTAATTGCTTTTTAGCCAGAAAGTTGTCTGTTCATCTTCATGTGACCTATATTGGAGCCTCGTTTTGAATGCTTGACTGAGGACAGTTTCATATAAATATATTTTATAAATATTGCTTATTAATTTATATATCTAGAGATTTGTCAATTTGTGTCAGTAGCCATCCTGATTTTTTTGTGGGGGGCAATGTAAGCCAAAAATAATGAAGCTATTAAATGCACCTTTGTACTCTTTGCTGAGGGTTTTTGATAAATGTACAAAATATAATACTTATAATAATTGTGTTTAGGCATACCCTGAATACACTGTCTGGAAAACTCTTCCACTGACTATACACACATGCATTTTTTTTCCCAATCAGGGAAATATTGAATATGTAGATGAGTATTTATAGTATACTGGCCATGTAATTCCCCCTGCTTTGTCCTTTTATCACACAGCAAGAGATCATAGGATTAATTATACACTTAATTAACTTGGGGGTGGAGATAGAGTTGCTCGATTAAATACAGGGCACCCAGTTAAATTCTGATTGCAGATAAACATACTTACATTAAAAATGTATGTGTTATTTATCTGAAATCGGAACTTAACTGGACACCCTATATTTTTAGTTGCTAAATCTGGCAACCCTAGGTGGGGGAGAAGCAGAAGAGTACTAATACATATGGGCACAGATACTCTAAATATAAGTAGAGTAAAGGTAGCCTTCACTCTGACATTAACACTAAGGTTTTTGAGTGTAATTGTTGTTCTTTGGAAGTGCATTAGTTAAAAAAAATGAAAGCTCAAAAACAGCAAAACTTAATATGTTATTTAGAGATAAATGCATCTATAATAAAACTGCTTTTAAAAATGAAAAAGTAAGGAAATAATAAGTATCTGGGATAGCAGTTACCTATGAGGGAAAGGCAGGCAGGTGGAATAGAGCATATAGTGGCTTGTACTGGTGTTGATACTTTTGTAATTCTCAGTTAATATGGTAAATCACAGGAGTTGATTTTATTGGTTATGCTTCATAATGGCATATATATGCTACATATATTTTGTGTATGTTAAGTTTATAATAAGTTACAATTTTAAAGTTAAATTAAAAAATAGACTTCAGTAATAAAATTAGCCTATATGCAAAGTTTCACTGTATATCCTTTGCAAAATAAATCCAAAATCTTAAGGTAAGGTCAAGAGGCATTCACCAGTTTCACAAAGATCAGTTCAGGTAACTAATAGATTCTAGAGGGATTATTTGTCTATTGGAATATAGCTAACATAATTAAATCCCTCCACTTACGAAAATTTTATTTTTATTATTTGATCTCTGCCGTACAGAGCTTCAGTTTTTATCTTTACTTGGGAAGATTAGTAGTGGTTCAGATGTACTATAATGCCAAATGTAGGGAAAGAAAAAGCAGAGCAAACCTATAGTTTTGATTAAATCAAATATTTTAAGAATAAATTTTAGGATTCCTAGGACAAAACAAAAATCACAAAGGGCTCCTATCTCCTT
The DNA here is from genome assembly GCF_030445035.2 of Dasypus novemcinctus. Taxonomy (NCBI): domain Eukaryota; kingdom Metazoa; phylum Chordata; class Mammalia; order Cingulata; family Dasypodidae; genus Dasypus; species Dasypus novemcinctus. The sequence continues at coordinate 127,956,917 of NC_080704.1, forward strand.
GAGTAATTAAAAAAAAAAAAGACTAGATGCCTAGCTCCTCCCATGTAAGAACTATCATTTGGACAGACTGAACAACCATCAGTAAGCAGAATAATTCATCTTTAGCAAGTGCCAGTTTAAAGGAAACCCAAGTACAAGTGCTTTTATACATTTACTTAGTGTTTTTAATTGCTTATAGTTCTCTGAAGCCTTGTATAACTTTGTGTTGTAGAAATAGCCTTTGCAAATATATCCGTCTTCCCCCCTGTGCTTCCAGGATATCATGAGCTTGTGTGTTTTGTATTTACCATATTGTTTTGAAATTATCTGTTTGTGTATTTGCCTTATCCACGGGTTTGTGACCTCTCTGGGCAAGGACTGTGTCTGTCTTGTCCTTTTTTCTTCAATGCCTGACAATTCCTGAAACATGGTAGGTAGGCAACCACTAAGTGTTTGTTGCCTGAGTAAAAGGACATAAGGGCTCAATTAATCCAACTCTCTCATTTTACAGGTGTGGAAACTGAGGTTTGGAGAGGTTATGACATTAGAAATATAAATGCTTAAAAACAAAAGATCATAGAGGCCATCTATTCTAGCCTTCTACAGTATCACTGTTAAGGTGTCATTCATTTTCTGTTTGAACCCTGTATCAGGAAAGCAGCTCTTTCCTGTTTCTAAACTTCAGTTGTTATTAAGTTCATTAGGTTGAGTAAAAGTCTACTTCCTTGTAATTGCTCTTCTTAGTTGTAGTTCTGCTGTATGATGCCTCAAATATTTTAACACAGCTAGTTTTCTTCCTTATCCTGTCCAGTTCAGCTATCCTTAGTTCTTTATACCATTCCACTTAGTTTCTAGAACAGGCACCAAATTGGTTTCCCTCTTTTGTGTATGTTTTGTTTCATCAGCACTCCTTTTCAAATGTGGTGTTTCAAAGAGTACAAAATAGTCTTAAATGTGCTCTTACTAGTGAGAAGGAGAGTAGAATTTACCATTTCTCTTGCTCTGGATGTAGAAGTTCTGTTAATGCACCCTAAGACCACATTAACTCTTTTGGCTTTACTCTGAGCAATCAACAAAAATATCTAAATGTTTTCACACGATTTACTGTTAAGCTATATCTCCTGAATCATGTAATTTACATTTATCCCTACTACTAGTCATTTTGTAAGATTTGGTCTGTTATTCTAGCCTGTAGAAATATTTTTGGATCCCGTCAGCCAGTATATTCCCTATCCTTCCCAACTTTGTGTCATCTGCAAATTTGGTAGCTATGCGATCAGTGTCCTCATCCAAAACATTATAAAAACATCAAGTAGAATAGGGCACTGGAGGAATAATTCGAAATTTCATTCTGGTTTTATATTGATCCATCAATAAAATCTGAAAGGATTTCATGAGGGAATTGTAAAATTTTGTGCTGAAATCCCAATAATTTTGTGTACGGTATTCTCTTTATATTCTAGGTCAGTAACCCTGTCAAAACTGAAATTAAGCTAATCTTGCAGGATTTGCCTTCTGTGAATACTCACTGACTCTTAATGAGTATCTTTTCCCCTTGCCTGGGGCTCATAAACCATTTAACAATGTGTTTAAGAATTTTTCTTGGAATTGACACCAAGCGAATTTGTCTATAGTTTGTGGTATCTATCTGCTTTCTATTGTTGAATATTAGAGCGTTTTCTTTACAGCATCCTCTTCCATTCTTCCTTATTCTTCAAAAGTTTTAAATAGAGATTGAGCTATCGCTTATTTAGAATCTCAGAGTACCTTGGGATGTAGATGGTCTGGGACAGGATTGAACTCATTTAGAATAGTTAGCTACTTTTATCTCCTTGAATGGTTTGGGATCCAATTTCCTGATGTACAGTTTGTTTTTCCCTTTCTGGTTTCTGGTTTGACTATTAATAATCTTAATTGGATAAAAAATAATCAAGGAGCTTTTTCTGTTATACCATACTATTTTCCCTCAAATCAGCAGACCTGTACTTTTTGTTGTTCTTGATCTGAATATAAATGGAGGAGAAAGTCTGTCTCTGGCACTTTTTTTTTTTTTAATCTTGGCCATTCTGAGTGCCACCCTTTTTTATTCTGTTCTTCAAGTTTTTTGTAATTTTCCTTAGATATGTGCCCCTTTCCATATCTTCAGTCTTTCCTGCATGTTTTCCTTGATAATTCTTCTTGTGGCTACATAGATTGTTACTGACAGATTCAGGTCTAAAACTCAGGTCTCCTGATTCTGGCTCATGTTCTTTCACTAAGTAGCTAAATTTATAGTCTTTCTACTTCCAGACTGATGTCATGTTCCCCTTTCAGTCTCTTGGAGCCCCAAGATTTCCCTGGAGGATTTGTGGTACTTCTAGATAAATCAAGGATTTAAAAAATGGCTACAGTTCTGCTTGACTGGCTACCTCCCCATGTGAAACCATGAAGGGACATTTGAATTGTTAAGGTAGATTGGCGGGCTATATGCATTGTTAAAACCAGCAAAGAGACTTGGGTGCTAGTCCTAAATAGGCCTTTTGACCTTAGCATAAACCCCATGAGGGCAGGAACCATGTTTCTTTTCTTCAATACTTTATACCCAATGCCTCGTACCATGCCTGGTACACAGTAAGCAGTAGGTAAATGTTCAATGAATGAGTTAATTTAACCTTTTTGGCCTTACTTTCCTCACATGTAAATTGAGATAGTTGTTCTAAACTTTTTAAGGTTCCTTCAAACCCTAGAGAAAATTTCTTACCTTCTGGCTGAATTTTTTTAAGTTTTTTTTTTTAATGTTTTTAGGATTTTGAAAATAGTTGCTGGAAATTTAACAGTAGGTAACATCAATAGGTAGGGTCCTCATTCTTAGCAACTGTGACAGAAAAACTCACAATTGTTGAGTTGCATCTAAGTCTTTTGAAAATAGCCTACTGTTATTTATTTTCTGTTGGATTGATTTTTGTTTCTATAATATTAGTGATTATTGTTCTTGACAAGAGTAAATTAGAGAGTCAAGTTTAGCAAGTTCCAAAGGAGAGCCATTCTAAGAAGGTTCATAAACCTTGCTTTCCTTGTGTATGTCTACCTTTTGCTGAAATTGTATTAAATCCAGTACTATCATGTTGGAACTTAAAAAGGACTCAATATTTTGCTTCCTATGGAAACTGGGTAGGCAAGTTTTGGATAAGTTGCAGCTATTGTCATCAGACCCAAATCCCAATGACTTAGGTACTTACTCATTTAGTCATACCTTAATATTCAATGAGATTTGCCTCAGGGATCTGAAGGCTATCTGAATCAAGTCAGAGTTTATATAAAAGAAAAATAATTCCTTTATTGTCCTACAAAATCACCAGAGCTATGTTTTGAAACTATGTAAATTTTTTAAAATAGTAGATATTGTGCAGATATTAAGATACATTGGTACTGCACATCAAAACCTTAGCTACAAAATGAAAACTCCTATAATTAAAATACTAAACAGGGATTGGCGAAAGCATCTGTCACAAGCTATTTTATATTCAAACATAAGTTTTGTTAGTATAAACTCAACCTTAGCTAATGTATGAAAATAACTTCCTTATAGCAAATAGGATATAATATATTCTATAAAATATTCTTTCTGTATTGAATTTAGGAAGTACTAATCTGAAAATTGACTTTATAATCAAAACCTAACTAAGCTACAATTTAAAAATATTTTCAGTATTTTATCTGTAAACCATGTCAGGAAATGGCTTGATTTTTCAATGTTTAAATTTAATAGCACCAGCAATATTGGCACTGACTTCAATTTCAGAAACTGTGCTGTAAAATCAAAGATATACTGTGTTTATAATTGGTATTAACATGTTGAAAATCTTTTTTTTTTGCCATTAGGTAAGAAAGGAAGTTTACCCTTTTAAAATTATATATTATTTTTGTTCAACTTTTAAGAAGCACATAAATTATTTAAATTGAGTTTTGTTATTCAGATATTTAAATCTATCAGAAATATTTGATGTTAAAGTACCCTATGATAAAATCTTTTGAAATGAAAAATGAACTTTCAAAGATCTCACATTTTGGGTTATTTTTAATGTGGGGCATACCACCAGTACTTAAATATGACTGCATGTAATATCAGGATTTTTCTTAAAGATTTTTCACTTATGTGGGGTATAATAAGGGTTACTTTATGTAGGTATATGGACTTTTTCTGGGAAAAATTACTGACCTTAACCTGTAAATAGGAGGAATCTAATCTGGTCTATTTAGGTATCTATAGCAAAATTTGAAGGCATAATTTTCTAGTTAATTTGATTTATCACAGTATTATTGGACATTTCTGGATGTGTGTGTGCATGTATATTAGATTTTGTTCCTGTATTCTATAATATATCTCAAATTTAAGGGAGATTGTTAATCATAATATAAATTATTTCTTTTTGAAAAAATTATTTTTTATTTGTCTTTTTTTTAAGATACATAGATCACAAAAAATGTTACATTGAAATATATAAGAGATACCCTTATACCCTACACCCCACTTCCCCCCACACTAAATTATGTCTTTATGCCTGCACTAATGAAGGGAATGAAGACAAAATTTCCTAACATTACAGGAACTCTAGAAAGTGATAGATACTTAAGGTCATGCAGCTAGTTGGTGGGAGAACCAAGAATGGAAGTTAATTTTCTTGACTCCTCGTCTCCCTCCCATCCCCAAACTCAAACATGAATAGTTGTTTTCTATAGGGACATAAACACTCTGAAAAAATATAATGTTATTATCTCTGCTTCGAAGTTAGATACTGAGTTATAGAGAAGAGTTGAATGGTTGTCTAGGGATAGCAAAGATTAGTCAGGAAGCGGACTTGGGCCAGTGGTTAGGGCCTCCGTCTACCACATGGGAGGTCTGGTTCAAACCCCGGGCCTCCTTGACCCATGTGGAGCTGGCCCATGCACAGTGCTGATGCATGCAAGGAGTGCCCCGCCACGCAGGGGTGTCCCCTGCGTAGGGGAGCCCCACGCGCAAGGAGTGCGCCCTGTAACGAGAGCCGCGGAGCGCAAAAGAAATTTCAGCCTGCCCAGGAATGGTGACGTAACAAAAAGAGACAGAGTTTTCCATGCCGCTGACAACAACAGAAGCGGACAAAGAAGACGCAGCAAATAGACACAGAGAACAGACAACCGGGGCGGGGACTGGGGTGGGGTGGGGGTGGGGAATAAATAAAATAAATCTTAAAAAAAAAAAAGATTAGTAACACCTCACTTATCTAGCAGCCACTTCTTTGATAAGGACAGCTCTCAGATACAGCTGAAAATAAGAATAAAGCACTTTAAAAGCCTCTGAACAATCAGAAAAAGTGCCACAAAATTCACATTAAAATCATGTACATAACTACTTGAAATCTTTAGATTCTTCCTTTACTACCCAATTCCATTTTTAAAATCTGTTTCTCTAGCTCATTGCAGATTAAAAGCAACAAATTAGAAGGGAAGGGGAAGGAAAACTTTTAAATACAGGCACGTGGCCTTTGATAAGGAGTGACCACTTAATATGAGAAATGAGATATAAAACTATAAAACACAAACATTCCAAGCATAGTAGCCTGTGGTCCTTTAATGTGAAGGCAAATACATTTTCTGCACCAGAGGGCATTAATCATATTAAAATATGGAGTAGTATTTGAGTATGATAATTACTCTGAGTCATTAAGAAAGAGAAACTTGTATATTCTTTGTTTAAGAAGGCACTTTTCAAGGGAAAGATTACTGGAGGTGTAAGGCTTAGCCTATTCATGTACTTATTTACCACTTTTGAAATTTTAAATACAAAAATAGTAAAATATTTTCACAGTTGAGCCCTCAAAGAAAACCTTCATCTCTGTGGAAATTTTACATATGGAGCATTTCATTATTTCATTCCTTGGCAGTCCCAAATCAATTAGTCATTATAGTTGTTAAAGGCAGGTCAATACTCAAAGCTTTTGACTTAATCAGTTTAGTCCAACTCAGGAAAGAGCTCTAATTGTCTTTACTTTGGCGCTTATCTACAGCACCAATTATAATATTTTCATAACCATCATTTTTTTTAAGACCTTACCCAGAAAGGAGGCAGTATTGCAAACAGAGTAGACCCTGGAGTCAGACTGCCTAGTGACACTTGGCCCAGCTGTTTTCTAGCTGTGCAATTTTTTTTTTTAAGATTTATTATTTATTTATTTCTCTCCTCTTCCCTCCCAACCCTTGTTTGCTCTCTGTGTCAACTCACTGTGTGTTCTTCTGTGCCCTCTTGCACTCTCAGTGGCACTGGGAAACTGCATCTCTTTTTTGTTACGTCATCTTGCTGGTCAGCTCTCTTGTGTGTGGCGCCACTCCTGGGCGGGCTGCTCTTTTATCACATGGGGCAGCTCTCCTTGCAGGGCGCACTCCTTGCACATGGGGCACCCCCGTGTGGGGGCGCCCCTGCGTGGCACAGCACTCCTTGCATGCAGCAGCTCTGCGCGTGGGCCAGCTCACCACACAGGTCAGGAGGGCCTGGGGATCAAAACCTGGACCCTCCCATATGGTAGGGGGATGCTCTATCAGCTGAGCCATGTCCGCTTGCCATAGCTGTGGGATTTAAATGACCTAATCTGATCCAAGCTTTAGTTTTGTGTTTGGTTGTTTGGTTATTTTTTCTATTATATACAGAAAGTAATATAACTACGTCATAGGGTTGTGAGGACTAAAGAAACAAAAGCATGTTATGTCTTAGCACATGCTTCGTAAGTTGTGGCCATTATTATATTATGGTTTACATGCTCCCTGTTAGAAACAGTAACAATTACTCTTTCTTACTCTTCTTTTCTCATCTTGGCACTTGATGCAAATCATCTTTGCCAACGTTGCAATTTTTTTTTTTAGGTACCGGAGGCCAGGGATTGAGCCACATCAACTTTCCTGAGTTGGTTTTGTTTGTTTTGCTTGTTATTTGTTTTTTCAGGAGGTACCCAGTGCCTCCTGTGTGGGAGGTGGGTGCTCAACTGCTTGAGCCACATCTGCTCCCTTAAATTTTAAATATGCTCTCATTTTTACTAGTCTCTAATATTCTATTAATGGATCAAAAATTTATCACAAAAGAATTTTGTTCCAGAATACTATGTTAAAGACAATTATAGGTTTAATAGGCTTGGAAGAAGCTTGAGTACATAGTTTGAAATGTTTTACTACTTACCAAGACCTTATCAACTTTGTAACCTTTCAAATATGCTTTAAACATGAGTGTCTTTTGTTAGTTGTTGTTGTTTTTTTTTGGCATCACCAATTTATTAATGCAAGCAGGATCCCATTTTAACCACCAACTCAATAAAATCTGCCTTTTTTTATGTTCTGTTATTAAGTGGACTGAAGCTTGACAGGTTGTAGAATATCACTTTTGTGTTCCAGAAATTGGGCTCAGACTCCAAACTGTTGAGAGACTGCCTTTGGAAATCTTGGGGACACGCTCCATCTGATAGTTTAGATGGGGTAATTCAAAGTGGCTGAAGAAACTACCATTTATTGTGTGTGTCCCATGTACTCTTTTGCTTAATCCTCTTAGCAGTCCTTTGAAGCAGATGGTATCACCCTCTTTTGCAGATAGGAGATTAAGGCTTGAAGAAGTTAAATGATTTGATCAAGATCACATGTACATAAATGGAAGAAACATATTCAAACAATGTTCATCTGTTCTAAAACCCATGTTCTTTTCACTATGTCCCCTTGGTTCTCAAAAGGAAGTAATTATTCTTTATAGTTTCTACATAGCTGTATATGTAATGCCCCATCAGAACTGATCTAAAATATTGCCATTTTTATCAACAGTTGGTCTATAACTTACCAGAAAGGGCTTATGAAAAAGACACAAGAGATAAATGTAGCTTTTCTTTTATTTGACAGGCAGCTATAACATCTGGTCTGATTTCTCAAGGTGAGGGTTGGGGATGAGGGCAGATTTTCTTAACCCCTCTCTACCTTATAGGAGGCTTAATTTTTTAAAAATCTTATTCCTCTTGCCTTCTACTCCACAGGTTTGTCAGGGAAGCCAAATATTTGGGGACATGAAAATGTTCATTTCTGGAAATTGTCCTTTGTAACATGAAATTATATTGACCAGGCACTGCAATTAAATTACGGCTTTGAGAAGATTCATCATGGAAGCATACAAAATTTTATTTACAAGGATGTTTGTTATAGTATTATGTGTCATTCATATATGTATATAATATATACATATGTATATACATATATGCTAATATGCATATATGTATAATATATATATCAGAGAAGACAAAAGGTATGTACTTCAAAATCTCTAGGTAGTAAGATAGTCATTCTGATTTTCTTCTCTACTTTAGATTTTCTACATTTTCTCTATGCACATAAGACTTTTTCCAGTCACTGAATATACACAGGTTTTTTTAAAACGTGGTCTTGTCTTTAGTAAGTGTATTGAAGTATTTCCCTTCGCACCTCCACTATTCAACACCTCCTTGCTTTTATTTCTGAACAGGTCTCCAGGAAAGGTTGGGTTTTCAACATTAAAGGTAAGTTGTGCTTTCTGAAAGCTAAAGTTTCTACAAATCACGTACACTTTTCATTCGTGTTTTCTTTTATGTAGTTCTTCATTTTCTTGCTTTTGCTTTCTTTTACTTATTTTTGCTCAGTAATATTGTCAGTATATCTTACTAGATATAATTAGGTACTCTAGAAATATCTAACTAAATATTGTGCTGTAAGGAAGGAACTTAAAGTATCTTTCAGATTTCCACTAATATTTATTTGGTTTATGATTTTTAGGATAAAAGAACACTATAAAATACTAGTAATTTTTTGGTGTATATGTGTGTGTGTTTGTGTGTGTGTTTTAATTGACAAGATAATACTTGCATGACAAAAATGTGGAGTAGCCAAAACACTTAAGTACTTGTGGGCACAAGTATTAGTACAATTCCTATGTATAAAAATCAGTCCCAACCTTATACCGAAGCAGAGGACTTTGGTGTTGAGGCATTATGTCCCTGATAATTCCATCATCACAAAAGTCCCTTTTAAGTGCAAGAATTTCACAAAACAGAACTATTTACGTGAAGTAGTATATTTACTGATGTGTGTGTATGCACGTTTGTGTATATGTATGTCTAATCTCGAACATGCTCTTTTATTCAGTCCCGGTTTACCTACCTTCTATTTATACATAATGGATATTCTTTAACAAATTATTGTGTATTCATATGAAATATTATATAGCAGTAGAAATGAATGAATTAGTTATACACAATAATATGAAGGGATCAAGTCACAGAAAAATATATGCAATAATATTTATTTATATTAAGTTCAAAAGCATACAGAAAAATTAAAGAATATATTGTTTAGGGATACAAGCATGGTGAAACTACTGTAAGGAACAGCAAAGGAATGATAAGCCCAGAATTTAAAATGTGTCTTATTTCTGAGGGGGATAGACTTTAATAGAAATGGTGATGGATGCACAAGAGACTTCAAAACTAATGGTAATATTCTTTTTCTTAAACTGTTCTTCCATAGTTCTTTATTACTTATATTTTATAAATATTATTTTATATTTATTCAAACTTAATAAAAGCAATTTTAAAAATTAATGCATGGATATGGTGAAAATTCACTCTGTGCACAAGGTATATGCTAAAAATTTAGCCTCCTTTCCAAGAGCCCTGATTTCCCAATCTTCATATCCAGAGAGTTGCAGTTTATACTTTTAGGTTTTAAAAGTCACTTAGGGGAAACAGACTTGGCCTAGTGGATAGGGCGTCCGTCTACCACATGGGAGGTCCGCAGTTCTAAACCCCAGGCCTCCTTGACCCGTGTGGAGCTGGCCCATGCGCAGTACTGATGCACGCAAGGAGTACCCTGCCACGCAGGGGTGTCCCCCGCGTAGGGGAGCCCCACGTGCAAGGAGTGCGCCCCATAAGGAGAGCCGCCCAGCGCGAAAGAAAGTGCAGCCTGCCCAGGAATGGCGCGGCACACACAGAGAGCTGACGTAGCAGGATGACGCAACAAAAAGAGACACAGATTCCCATGCCGCTGACAACAACAGAAGCGGACAAAAAGAAGAGTGTGCAGTGAGTGGATACAGAACAGACAACTGGGACGGAGGGGGGAAGGAGAGAGAAATAAATAAAATAAATCTTTAAAAAAAAAAGTCACTTATCTCTAAGGTATGTTTAGGTTATAATAAATAGAATTTATCCTAATAATTATACAGTGTCCTTGAGTAAAATTGGATAGTATGTGTACATATTTAGCAAATAAATACGAAGCTGGATATTGTTCTTTTTTTTGTTTTTATTTTGTATTATAGATTAACAGGAAGCAGCAAAGATAGTACAGAGTGGTCCTGTATAGCCGTCACCCAGTTTCCCCAATGGTTATGTGTAATTTTTTTTTTCTGATTTTATGAAGACCAGCTGTTTTATTTTAGGACAAAATACACTTTTTTAAACAAATGTATCAGCTTTTAGTTAGCACTTCTACAAAATTTTACTTTTCAAAATATTTATTCAAGTTTTACATCCTTTATTTTGTGAATAAAAATAAACTATTCATTTCAACTTAGGCAAGAACCATTTTTTTATGAAGAGACATAGTAATTTCATTAATTAAGACTTACATTTTTTTTTATCATTGTAGAGATCCCATTAACATTTAAACTTAAGTATTAATATAAGCACTTATTTAATTTTTGGCCATTTGAATAGAACTCTTAGAAATTTTTATTTATTAATTTATATCAACATCCAGAGGTATCAAAATATAAACTGACATTGAACAAACAAACACAAAACAATTACAACATATTAATAGGAACATACAGTTTACAATTGACTCATAATTCTTACTTTCTTTTTATTTTTATTTTTTTTATTTTTAAAATTTTTTTTTATTGATTTTGTAAAAATATTACATTAAAAAAAAATATGAGGTCCCATTCAACCCCACCACCCCCACCCCACCACTCCCCCCCCAGCAACATTCACTCCCATCATCATGACACATCCATTGCATTTGGTAAGTACATCTCTGGGAATCTCTGCACCTCATGGTCAACGGTCCACATCATGGCCCATACTCTCCCCCATTCCATCCAGTGGGCCTGGGTGGATTTACAGTGTCCGGTGATTGCCCCTGAAGCACCGTCCAGGGCAACTCCAAGTCCCAAAGGCACCTCCACATCTCATCTCTTCCTGCCATTCCCCATACCCATCAGCCACCATGTCCACTTTTCCCACTCCAATGCCACCTTTTCTCTGTGGACCTTGGATTGGTTGTGTCCGTTGCACCTCTATGTCAAGAGGAGGCTCAAATTCCACATGGATACTGGATGCAATCCTCCTGCTTTCAGTTGTAGGCTCTCTAGGCTCCATGGTGTGGTGGTTGTCCTTCTTCAACTCCATCTTAGCTGAGTGAGGTGAGTCCAATATATCAGATTGTAGGAGCTGGAGTCTGTTGAGGCTCAGGGCCTGGCTATCATATTGTCAGTCCAGAGATTCAAATCCCCTAATTATATCTTAAACCCCAACACCAACTACAATTCCAGTAAAGCAGCATGAAAGTCTTATGAAAAGAGATCCCATCTGAGTCCAGTTTCATCGGTTATGTGTAATTTTGTTGCAGCATCAGACTGAGGAATTTGACATTGGTACAGTGTTAGCATATAGTTCTGTATTGATTTACCATGTGTATGTTTGTATTGCCACTACCACAATCAAGATACAAAATTATTCCATCATCACAAAGGCCTCCCTCTACTACTCCTTTATAGTCACACTCACTACCTTCTCTACATCAACCCCAGACAACCACTAATCTGTTTTCCACCTCTATAATTTTGTCATTTCAAGAATGTTAATAACCCCAGATATTGGTTCCTTTGAGGGCTAAAGAGACCCATGGGAGTTATGGTCATGGCCGATGGGGTTAACTACCAGGGCAGATGGCCCCTCTTTGGAAATGGTGTTTATGTGTGATGAATCCGGACTCAGATGGGATCTCCCTTCATAAGACTTTCATGCTAATGTGCTGGAGGTGCAGTTAATGTTGGGGTTTAAGATATATTTAGGGGATTTGAATCTCTGGACTGACAATGTGATAGCCAGATCCTGAGCCTCAACAGACTCCAGCACCTACAATCTGATTTATTGGACTTACCACACTCAGCTAAGATGGAGGTGAAGAAGGACAACCACCACACCATGGAGCCTAGAGTGATTACAACTGAAAATGGGAGGATTGCATCCAGCATCCAGGTGGAATCTGAGTCTCCTCTTGACATAAAGGTGCAATGGACACAACCAATCCAGTGTCCACATAGAAGAGGTGGCATTGGATTGGGAAAAGTGGACATAATGGACAAAGGGTATGGGGAAAGGCAGGAAGAGATGAGAGGTGGAGGCATCTTCGGGACATGGAGCTGCCCTGGATGGTGCTTCAGAGGTAATCACCGGACATTGTAAATCCTCACAGGGCCTACATGATGGAATAGAGGAGAGTATGGGCCATGATGTGAACCAATGTATATGAGGTGCAGAGGTGCCCAAAGATGTACTTACCAAATCCAATGGATGTGTCATGATGATGGGAACGAGTGTTGTTGGGGGGGGGGGAGAGGGGGGGTGGGGGGGTGGGGTTGAATGGGACCTCACATATATATTTTTAATGTAATATTATTACAAAGTCAATAAAAAATAAAAAATAAAAAATAAAAAAAAAAAAAGAATGTTAATAAATGGAATCATACAGTATGTAACCTTTTGAGATTGGCTTTTTTTTACTCAGCATAATACGCTTGAGATCCATTCAAGTTGTTATGTATATCAGTGGCTTGTTCCTTTTTGTTGCTATTTAGTATTCTATGATGTGGACGTACTTGGCCTATTGAGTTCATGTTATGCATAACAGTATATATAATTGATATCTTAGGCAACACAAAGAAAAGTTTATTATAGTCTTGATTTTTTTGTTATTAGAGAACTTCTGGGCTTACAAAGCAATCATGCATAAAACATCTTCTTCCCATATACCACCCTATTTTTAACACCTTATATTGGTGTGGTGCATTTTTTAAAACATGAAAATAAATTTTTATAATTGTACTATTCACTATATTGCATGGTTTAACTTAGGGTTTGCTGTTTGTGTTATGCAAGTCCATGGATTTTTTTTTCTAGTATTTTATTTTTATATATATATATATACACACACACACACACACACACACACATACACACAACTTAAAAATTTGCCCTTTTAACCAACAATCAGATATATAATTCAGTGCTGTTAATTACATTAACAATGTTATGCTACCAATACCACCTTCCATTACCAAAATTTTTCCATCATCCTAAATAGACACTCTGTACCTTTTAAGCCTTAACTTCCTATTCCCTATCCCCACCCTGTTCTCTGGTATAGCCTATATTCTAGATCCTGCCTTTATGAGTTTGCTTATTGTAATTATTTCATATCAGTGAAATCATACAATATTTGTCCTTTTTGAAGATTTTATAGTCTCACAGGAGAAACTGTATACAAAGGGATGATAGAAAGTATTGATGTTTGTAGAATAAAATAGATATTAAGTGATGCAAAGGGTTTGGAGGAGAAAGGGGGAAATGGTGCAAACATGAGAGCACTATTACCTGGAATAGCAGGGAAAGGTTTCAGGGAAGAGATAGTATACCTTGAAATTTGTGAGAGGCTTGCATAGGTAGATAGAAAACAATGGGAAAGTGGTGTATGTTAGGAAATAGAAATAGAATTAATATGCAAAGAAGTGGAATTTGCTAAGAACTTGAATAGACTAGTGTTAACCGTTTAGAAGTTTCAGTGGTGGAATGTTGGAAAAGCAAGTTGGTGCCAGATTGTGATGAGCCTTGAATGTCAAGTTAAGGACTCTGGGCTTTAACATTTTGAAGTAGGATATTTTAAAAGTTAATCTTTTACAAATCTTACACTGTGCCATCCAAAGTTTTTTGCTGGGTAATTAAAGCAAAAATGAAAGTCAATTGGTAGAAGAAAGTTTAGAGGAAAGAGAATGAGTACAGAGAGTGCTAACAAGCAGTTAGAATGCCAACATACAAGACTCAGTAAAGGAATATTGTTGATAGGAATGGATGGAAGGATATGATGGCCATCTAAGTGTGGTTTCTCTGTTTTAACTTAGCAGAAAAAGAGTAGAAGTCTCATTTCTTAAATTAATTTCCCTTTAGCCATTGTTAATATTAATAGCTTCCCCTCCCTTCAATGCGGATCAGCAGAATATCCATGTCTACATAAAATACCATGACTTTAAAATGCTGTTTGACCTAAAGTAAGGGGGAAATGGAAAGGAGAAATGAGTTTATATGGCTACGAGTTTCTAAAAAAGAGTCTGGAGGCTGGCAGAAGGTTTGCCCTCATGCACAACTGAGCAGAGTCAGAGAGACAGATAAAGCAGATACAACCCCCAGATATTGGTTCCTTTGAGGGCTAAAGAGACCCATGGGAGTTACGGTCATGGCCGATGGGGTTAACTACCAGGGCAGATGGCCCCTCTTTGGAAATGGTGTTTATGTGTGATGAATCTGGACTCAGATGGGATCTCCCTTCATAAGACTTTCATGCTAATGTGCTGGAGGTGCAGTTAATGTTGGGGTTTAAGATATATTTAGGGGATTTGAATCTCTGGACTGACAATGTGATAGCCAGATCCTGAGCCTCAACAGACTCCAGCACCTACAATCTGATTTATTGGACTTACCACACTCAGCTAAGATGGAGGTGAAGAAGGACAACCACCACACCATGGAGCCTAGAGTGATTACAACTGAAAATGGGAGGATTGCATCCAGCATCCAGGTGGAATCTGAGCCTCCTCTTGACATAAAGGTGCAATGGACACAACCAATCCAGTGTCCACATAGAAGAGGTGGCATTGGATTGGGAAAAGTGGACATAATGGACAAAGGGTATGGGGAAAGGCAGGAAGAGATGAGAGGTGGAGGCGTCTTCGGGACATGGAGCTGCCCTGGATGGTGCTTCAGAGGTAATCACCGGACATTGTAAATCCTCACAGGGCCTACATGATGGAATAGAGGAGAGTATGGGCCATGATGTGAACCAATGTATATGAGGTGCAGAGGTGCCCAAAGATGTACTTACCAAATCCAATGGATGTGTCATGATGATGGGAACGAGTGTTGTTGGGGGGGGGGAGAGGGGGGGTGGGGGGGTGGGGTTGAATGGGACCTCACATATATATTTTTAATGTAATATTATTACAAAGTCAATAAAAAATAAAAAAATTAAAAAAAAAAAAATAGCTTCCCCTCCCTCACTACTAAAATCTAGAGGTGACCTGAATTTTTTATAGTTAACATTTTTAGCTTGATGTTCTCTAATAGATGATAACAGTGAAGATTTCTCTAAGTGTAGATCACTTTTGTACAAATGATTTGTGAAGCCAAGTTAGTCTTTTGTTAGTTGTGCTTATTAAAATTAAATTACCAAGATAGGTACAAGCAACTCTAATATCAAGCAAAGATGGAGGGTAGTGATAATGTGAATTCCTAGAAATTAAATAATCCACCATACCCTGTAGGGAAGCATGTTTCTAATATTATGATAGGAAGGGGCTAGAGAAATGGCCTGATAGTAAGGAAACTGAGATTTAGTAATTACTGTATTTTAGTAATGGGGCAGACTGTCTCTAGAAGGAAATCATAAATGAAGACTGTCTCAAGTATAGCTAGGCTGATGCTAGTCAGCAGGCACATGCTTTTCTTCCTTTGCTTTATCCCCAAAGCCTAGATGGGGTGCTAGAAGAAGGACCTAGAATTCTCTGGAAAAGAGTCATAGGAGACTATGTATACTAATTCATGTTTTACTAAGAAATCTTCTGATTAACTTCTCTAAATATCAGGTCTTCTGGCAGGTACTGTATCACTCCTTTAAACTTGTGATTTAATAGCAGTTAACTTTATTGGAGTTGATATCTTTCAAAATTCTAAGTCCAAGAGAGTTTTGGTAAAGTCAAATGAAATAGAAGTCTGGTCATTATTTGGCAGTTTTGGTCAGTGTAAGAATGTTAATCTGATGTAAGTGCTTCATTAAAAGAAATTAAATTGAGCTACAGGAATTCTTAGTGTGTATTTTTGCTTAGCCTAATTTAGGGGAAATATATACAGAACTGTGTTGTACAGTGCTTCTGGTTTTCCTACTAATGAACGGTTATTGGGGGATAATTGTATAAAAATACTTAATTGGGAAGGCAGTTGAAGGTGTTTCTCTAATATGCATTAACTGTCCTTAATGACCATCAATTTTCAGTTATTATCTCTTCCTCTCATTTTTCAAGGCTAGCTAACCAATTGATTTTATTTGATTTTCTTTAGTTTAAAACCAGAATTCCACTAAAGGATATATAAACAAGAGATGTGTGCATTAACTAAGGAAAAGCCAGAGCATGCATTATTAAACATCCATTCAGCAAATATTACCATTTACTGTTTTAAGTACTGGGGAAATTACAGTGAACAGAACAAATAAGGTCTTTGCTCTCATGAAGCTTATATTCTACTTGAGCAGGGAAGAGACAAAAAAAAGATGGGAGCGTATGTAGCTCAATGATTGAGTGCCTGCCCCCTTGTATGAGGTCCTGGGTTCAATCCCCGTTACTTATTAAGGGAAAAAAAAGGCAAGTAAATAGTGTCATTTCAAATGGCGATAAGTGCAACAAAAGAAAAAATCTAGGATGATGTGGTAGAAAGGTAAGGGTGTACATTTGTTTTAAGATGGGCGGGGAAGACTTTTCTGAAGAAATAACATTTGAACTGTGACCCTAATGGTGAGGAACCATCCAATTAGTCAGAATATAATTGTGGGAAGTGGTAAGAGATAGGGGGTGAGAAATGTAGAAGATGTCAAAGATGTTAGGCATTTTACCTAACATTTAAAATTCTGTGAAACAACATTGCTCTGGAAGAGTCTGTGTAACATTGACATTATTTACCAAATACTGAGAGGAATTCAATGAAACAGTTTTTCAGATTGAAGATATTGGAAGTCCTACAGATATTTCACTAGCACATTAAAATCTTTAACATTATAAAACTCTCTGGAAAAAATCTCTGGAGTAACTTTGTCATGAAGTCTATAATGATCATATTCGAATGCTTATATAAATGTCTTAATATCATTCATGTGTGCCTTAGGTCACTTATCTGTCAAATGGTTATAGTGACCTTCCTCTTAACCTACTCTGTGATGTGTGCATCAAGAATTATGAAATTATTTTTGTGATATAGTAACATTCAAATTGCTGTATTTCTATCAATATAAAGACAACTTAAGGAAGAGAGATATTGTGGTAAGATTTGTGAATATATGATTGTCTTATTTTACCCTAATTTTTTCCAGGAGAAATGCCACATCGATTTCTATTCTCTCTAACCTCCCAAATATATATATATATGTACGTATGTGTATATGAGTGTATACGTAGATATATATGTATTTTTGGTGGGTCTAGTTTTTTCATCTATTGCTGTTCTAGGGACATCATTTAACTTTTGTTTAAGCTTTGATCCTTTTTAATTAAAGTATGTAGAATTTTAAGAAAACTATTCTATGAGTGTATTTTCTTGTTATATACTTTTTTTTTTTAGGAGGTATTGGGGATTGAACCCGGGACCTCGTACATGCAAAGCAGGCACTCAACCACTGAGCTACACCTGCTCTGCTGTTAGAAACGTTTGACTTGTCTACTTATGGAGAAATAAATAATTCTCCATAAAAAATAATTCTGATTCAACTCTGCATAAATCCTTAAACCCTTTAAGCTACAAAGATACTCAGTAGGTTTTGTTTTTCTGTATTTTTCCCCATGGTAAAAAGTTGGGAAAGCTTTCACATTTAAAGGAAAATATCCAGTTGCAGCAGGAAAATAGAAAGTTAATGATTGGTAACCTTCTTATGCAAATCACATTATCCCAGTTTGCATAACATCTTTTTTTTTTAAGATTTATTTATTTAATTAATTCCCCCCTCCCCCGGTTGTCGGTTCTCTGTGTCTATTTGCTGTGTCTTGTTTCTTTGTCCGCTTCTGTTGTCATCAGCGGCACCAGAAGTGTGGGCGGCGCCATTCCTGGGCAGGCTGCACTTTCTTTCACACTGGGCGGCTCTCCTTACAGACGCACTCCTTGTGCGTGGGGCTCCCCTACGCAGGGGGACACCCCTGTGTGGCAGGGCACTCCTTGCGCGCATCAGCACTGCGCATGGGCCAGCTCCACACGGGTCAAGGAGGCCCGGGGTTTGAACCGCGGACCTCCCATGTGGTAGACGGACGCCCTAACCACTGGGCAAAGTCCGTTTCCCTGCATAACATCTTTAGGTACCTATCAATACAAAAACATCTAAGCCCTTTATGGGCCTTTGACTTATTAATGCTACATTTTCTAATTTGTATATTTTATGGAGATTTTTAAAGAAAGGGTATCATCATTGGTTTCTTTTTCTTTTTAAACAGGAAACAGGTAACACTACATGTAAAGTTGAAAGTGAGTCCCCTGTACAAGAATTGAAACAAGATGTGTCTAAAAAGGTTGGTAAGATATAATTTCAATACTGGTTTTATATCAGACATCATATTTATATAGTCTATTTAAAAATGGAAAATTTTCTCTATCATTCTTTTAGTATAATGTTCTGCACATTGTGGATGTTCAGTAAATGTTTCTTAAATCTGTTGAACTTGTGATTGAAGACATATCAGACTTTTTAGAAGTCATTTTCATAGACTAACCAATTCCTAATTTATTCTTGAAAGAATATTTTTGAAAAATGTTTTGTAATGTGTTTACATTTTTAAGCTCATTTTATTAAGCTATAGATGCTCTTGAGGTTGCTACTGGGAGTTAAGAGTATTGATTAGCTCAGTGCCATGAATTCTGATGTCTTTAGGAGTTAGAGGTTAAAATAAGTCATTACTTTGATAATGCCTTTGATACCTTTTAAAGAATTGGTGCTCTAAAGCTTCAGAGGTTAGTTTTCTAGAAGAGACTGAACACAAGATATAAAGATTTTGCAAATGGACAATTCATAGTATCAGAATGAAACCTAAGTAGAAAATGGAGGATGGTGTGTGTTCATTTATACAAATTTTGAGTGCTTTCTATGGTCTAGGCATTGTTCTAAACTGTTCTGGGTTTCTGGAGGCTGAAGAGATGACATATTTTCTACCCCAGACTAGTTTCTCAACAGTGACACCATTGACATTTTGGGCTGGATAATTCTTTTTTTTTTTTTTTGGCAGGGGAGGGACTTTTCTGTGCCTTATAGGATGCTTATTCAGCATCCCTGGTATTTTAGTTTGCTAAAGCTGCTGAAAGCAATATACCAGAAATGGATTGGCTTTTACAACAGGGATTTATTGGTTTGCAAGCTTACAGTTCTGAGGCTGAGAAAAGTGTCCAAATCAAGGTATCATCAGGCAATGCTTTCTCCCCAAAGACCAGCTGCTTGCCAATCCTCTGTTGCATGGCAAGGCACATGGCAGCCTTTGCCAGTCTCTGCCTTCTCTTCCACTTCTGTGGCACTCTCTCCCTGCTTTTGTGTGTTTCTCTCTGTATTCATCCCTTTTATAAAGGATTCCAGTAAGAGGATTTTAGACCTACCCTAGGTCATACCGTACTGAAATAATCTAATCAAAAGGCCCTTGACTGAAGTAAAGAAATCAAAAGGTCCCCTGTATAATAGGTTCATACCCACAGGAATGGACTCGCTCTGAGGACATGATTTTTCTGAGCTTCATAAAAGCCTTAAACTACCACACCTGACTTCTAGCCAACCAGATGTTGGCAGCATCCTCCCATCCACAGTTGTGACAACCAAAATTATCTCCAGACAGTGCCAAATGTGGGGGAAGGGTCTGTGCAAAATCACTCCCAATTGAGAACCATTGTTCTACCCTTATGGAATTTAGAAATTTGATGGACTTATATTTTAATGTTGATTAGACTTTTTCCTTTAAAAGGAAAATTTTCCCTTTTGAGAAAAGTGGTGGTATTTTTTATCAGCATAAATAAGACAAAAATTGAACCATTTTTTAAGATAAGAAATTGCCCACAATTCTATACTGTCATAAACAGCTGTTCTGATTTTTCAGCATTCCTTTCTAGTCCTTGGTCATTTGCATATATTTTTTGCCCAGTTATAGAGTACATATAATTTTATATTCTACCTTTCCTTTTATCATTTTCAGAGTTTCCTCATCTTTCTGTGCAATTTCAGTAATCAGTTTTCATTTGATGCATTAATTTCCATCAAGAGAATATAATATATCTAACCATTCTTATTGTTGGACATTTGGAATGTCATTTTTTCTACTATAACTCTTATTCCCCTTTTAAAAAATTATTTTCTTAGGATTAATTACAAATGTGTAATTTCCTATAGTTGGTAACCAAAAAAAAGTTGTTTTAAGGAGAGTTTAGAAGCTGAAAAATAGTGAGGAAAATACTATGGTCAAGTAGACTGAGGCTTAAGGCTTAGGTATCACTTTTTTAAGTCCAAGCCTTTTCAATTCAATTAGATATCAAACATTAATGATAAGGGCTGTGGAGATATACCCTGTACCAGGATACGGTCCCTGCTTTCAAGTAGCTTACATTTTAGTAAAGGAAATCAAATTAAACAAAACTAAATGTAGTACGTGTTCATATAAATTCACAAACTATTATAAGAACACAAAGGGAGACTTTACCTCCTAGGACTTGAGGATAGGAATGGAGAAAACATCACAGATGAAGAAGAATCTGAACTGGTTCTTGATGGATGAATAAGATTCAAACAGGCAGAGATAGAGGAGAGAAGGCATAATCATAGGCATGGAGATGGGGGAATGTGCAAAATGTTTGAGGGTGAGACTAGAGACCAAAGTTAGGGCCAGATTATGGGAATGCTTTACGTCATACTAAAAATCTTGGATTTTGTTTGATAAATGTTAGGAAACTGAGCTTTTTGAAGCACGGAGGTGTGGTAAACCGAGCAGCGCATTAGCATGATCATCTCTATGTTGCTCTTGATTCTCATGATTCCCTTTGTCTTTCCCTTTTTTTTACCTCCTAAAACCCAGGAAAAAATACAAAATCACTCCCAATTGAGAACCATTGTTCTACCTTTATGAAAGGGCATAAGGGTACCATAAATAGGTGACTTGGAGGCATATCAAGAAGTATTGTATATGCGAAGAAAATGTATATGCACAGATGACCCACATACTGACCTGTATTTATAGTATAGTTTGTGCTGTAGTAAACATAAGAAAGATGAGAGTTCAGAGGAGGGGGGAGATTGTTCTCAAATGAGGGATTAGGGAAAACTTACGATTTTCACTTCATTTTGACCCTTCTTGTACCATAGGCCTTTCCATTATGCATAGTGATTATTTCAAACCTTTACACCCAACTCATGCTCTCTAGGCTCACTCGCATCCTCCTCACTTTCAGCAGATAGCCTTGTTTTCTATTGCACATAGACATTGCAAGCTAAGAAGCCTCAATTCACTCCACTATCCATTATTTCTCACTTCCCTTACCTGCAAACTTGTTTTCATTTCTTACCTCTTTCTTCTCTTAACTCTTAAGAATTGTGTTCTTTTTATGTGCTGTCCAAGGTAGCACAGTATAATACAAAGAACACTGGATTTTGTTAAAAAAAAAAAAAAGACCTGAATTTGAATCTTCACTTTGTGGCTTACTATCTTGTGGGATCTTGGACAAAATTCTTAATGCCTTTACTTCTATTTCCTGCTTTTATAGAAGAGAGATAATCCAGCTACCTCATAAGGCCTGTATGATGATTAAATGAGAATGTATATATTAGGTCTTTTATACAGTAAGTCCTGTTTCCTTTCTTCTCCAGAACTTTGGTCTGTAATCTTCCTTTCCATTAGCTCTTTCCCTTCACCTTATAAAAATCCTGGGTCACCTTCTAGCAGCCTCTTCCCTTTATAGCCAAACTTCTTGTACTGGCTGTCTCTACATCTTCACCTCTTATTCATTCTTTAAACCTCTGTACTCTGACTTCTTTTATCACTAAGGTCTTCAGTGCTCAGTAACCACCTAACTGACAAATTAGATGTAGTCTAGTTATAAATATTTCTCTAGTAAAAGTGAGGTATGTCTAGGAGTAAAAATTTGAAGACTGAGTAAAACTGTCATATAGAATATGCTGGGAAATCAGGGATGAATATCTCTGAGCAGCAGTAATATCCAGTTCAAATTAGCATGAATTTATGGTAAGCCAGATCAGGATGGTTCTGTGATACTTTCTGAAGCCGAGGAACAGGAAAAGCAGAAGTCATCCATGGTTTAGCATGGTGGAAAGATAAATGGGCTGTGAGATTTAATGTGTTAGTAATCACAGGACTAGATTAAAAAATTACATTTTCTTCTAAATGTTGTTAGAGGACATAGAGAGCCTGTCTATATTTTTCAGCTCCAGATTAGAAATGAAGGAGCAAAAAAAGGCAAGGTAGGCTGGTGAATTCTTTATGTGGTCTATCATCAATGTAAATAGTGGGACATGAGGGGCAGTCTGTTTAAAAATATTAGCCTCCTCTTGTCTACTGAACTTTTTTGTCATTGACTTGAGTTCAGAGTTAAACAACTTGAATTCTTGTATGGGATTGATTTTGATCTCATGGTTTTGTTACCTAGGATCAAACCAGCAAGCTGTTCTTACAACTAACTTGGCATAAATATATAAATGAACTACTTTAATAAGAGTCCCAATGTAATTTTAAATTTGAATTTTACTTTACAGGGTTTATTAAACTTTTGTGGCTACGTGTACAAACACAAATTCTCTAATAAAACGGATAAGAGTGCAGATTCTGGAGCCTAACTTTCTGTGTTTATATGACAGCTTCACCTCTTTGTGACCTTGGACAATGACTTAATCCCTCTGTGCCTTAGTCTCCTCCTTTGTAAAATGAGGATAGTGAAAATGCTCTCTCATAAAGTTGTTGTAAAGATTAGAATATGTAAAGTGTAAAGGACATTGCCTGGCACATAATAAGTACAATATAGATGATTAGGTATTATTATATTCTTGTACATAGATCCATTTTTAAAACTAATTTTTTAACCTTTCATCAGATTATTGAAAGTATTATTGAGGAAAGTCAGAAAGTATTACATCTTGAAGATGACTCTTTGGATTCCAAAGGAAGAGAACTCTCTGATCAAGCTACTACAAGTCCCATTGTGACTGGAACAGATCTTAGCCATATACCCAGACTGTTAACTATAGATCAAGTGCTACAGGAAGATTCTGAAAATGCAGAGAGTCAGAATGCATTAGAAGAAACTGAATTAGAATCTAAAAAATATTTTCCTTCTAATGACACCCATGAGAAGCCAGTAGATGAAACCCCTAAGTTAACTGAAATAAGTTCAACTGAGCAGCTTAATGCACCTGAACCTGAAACAGAAGTATTGAACAAGGAAGCAGTGGAAACCAAACAAAGTGATATTCTAGAACCTACGTCCTCAAATTCCTTATCTACTAAAGATTTTGCTACAGTGGAAGAAGTGGCTCCAGCAAAACCCCCAAGACAACTTACTCCGGAACCTGATATAGTAGCCAGTACAAAGAAGCCTGTTCCAGCACGCCCACCCCCTCCAATTAATTTCCCACCACCTAGACCCCCACCACCATCTCGACCTGCTCCACCACCAAGAAAAAAGAAAAGTGAATCAGAGTTTGAGGCTCTTAAAGCATCTGATCTAGATGGCAAGTATTAATTGAGAAATAACTATTTTTGTGGAGAGATTTTTGGAGTTGAAATTATTTAACTCTTGTTTTATTTCAGTTTATGCTGTGTAATTATATAGATTATTTCTTTAGTTATAGACAAAGTGAAAATTTTTACATTGTTATTAAGTTTTATTACTATGATTGAATGGTTCAACAGACTTAACCTTCAAATCTGTTACCATGTAAGAGACAGTATGGCATAGTAAAAAGAACATGGAATTTGGAGACTTAAGATCTAAATTAAAGTCCTAGATCTCTTAATGTGTAAGGATTGTATAGCCTCGAGAAAGTTAACTTGTTTGAACCCTGTCTTCTCCAAATGTAAAGCAAAAGTAATAAAACCACTTTCCTCACAGGGTTGTTATAGAATCAAATAAATTTTAAATCACTTTATAAACTATGTATAAAGTCCTTTATAAATATTACTTATGGATATTATTATTGTCATTGCAGTTCCCAAAGAGACTATTGCGTCTGATAATCTCCTAACTACGAACATAGCTTCAGAGAGCACAGCCAAGGATTCTCAGCCTTCTCTTGACTTGGCAAGTGCTACCAGTGGAGATAAAATAGTTACTGCCCAGGTTGGTGAATTAGTGTTACATTTGATAAAGTTTTTATCAACTTTCTCCACCTGGCTGGTTTATTGATTGTTGAATCTTCTTTCTTTCCAAGGCCAAATATTTTCTTGTCCCCATAACCTGGCCTCCTTGCTTTTCTTATCCAACTCTGCTACTAACTAGCTTGGTGACTCTAGCAAGCTATTTAACATTTGAGTCTCAGGTGCCCTATTGATAAAATGGGGGAAAAAACTTCCATGAAGTGGGCCAAGTACCTGGCATGTAGTAGGCATTCAAAAAAATGACAGATACTGCTATTTGTAGAACTGTTGATATTAATAATGAATAAATGAGTAAATTTTAGTTTACCTGACTGACAGTTGTCAAAATTGGGAACTTACTTTTTTTACATGTAATTGCCTTTCCCTAATAATGAAAAACCTCACATACCAGGCAGTGATCTATACAAAGGATATGATAATATTAATTTTACCACAGCCAAATTCTGGGACTCAAAGGTTATACTTAAACAGTAGCTATGGTGAGGTAGGTTGGCAGACTTGGAAATAGGTTATCATCTTATAACCATAGAGCAAGGGTCAGCAGTGGCTTGTTTTTATATGGTCCCCAAGCTAAGAATGGTCTTTACATTTTTAAAGGGTTGTTTTAAAAATGAAGACTATATGACATATACTATATGTAACCCCATAAGCCTAAAATATTTATCATCTGACTCTGCAGAAAAAGTTGCCTGACACCCCTGCATTAGAGAAATCCACATTCAGCCCTGATTAACAGCAATCTTAGTGCTGTCATTTTTCTGTTAGTAGAGAAGTGCTTTTTGGTCAGGTTCAAATAGAGCATTCATTTGTTTTCAAGACTACTGAAAGTACTATTTCGTGGGCAGCAATAGTTTTGGCACTTACTTTTATTCAGCATGCTGGAAATAATAAAGGGCTAAAACTGAGTGTTCCATTTAAATTTTCAGTAGGCTCCATTATCTAAATTATGGAATTCTTTAAAATTGTGTGTGGTAATGAGTAATTGAAAATTTATAGAAATTGACTCAGTCTACTTTGTGTTTGTGAAATTATAATTTCAGGAAAATGGAAAAGCTCCTGATGGACAGACAATAGCATGTGAAGTGATTGGCCCTCAGAGACCTAGATCAAACTCTGGAAGAGAACTTACTGATGAGGTATAATTAGCTTTTTCCTCCATTTTTTTTTCAGAAAATAATTTTTTTTTACTTTTTTAAAAATTTTCTTTTGTCTTTTTTTTTTTAAAGATACATAGATCACAAAAAAAAGTTACATTAAAAAATATAAGTGGTTCCCATATTCCCCATACCCCACCCCACCCCCATACCTCCCACATCAACATCTTCTTTCATCATTGTGGCCCCCATTTTTAAAAACATAAAAATATAAAAATGATAATGTATAAAAAATAAAAGTTTGGGCCGGAAACCAAACCCCCTGCCCCGGGCGCCAGCCCTGGAGGGCCAAGGGAGAGTACCCAGCTGCTGTAGCTGCAGCTCTGAGGCTGCGAGGACCAGGAGTTTGGGGGCCACCCCTCACCCTCTCCTCCTCGGTGGCATTAGACTGAGCGCCAACAGTGACAGTCATGAGAAGATGTCAGCAAACTGCTCTTGAGAATCTGTGCACCAGCTCCTTTAGGAATTAACGGCAAGATTAGTGATAAGCCAGACTTGTCCGAAGAAGTTGACAGGTCAAAACTGAAGAAAACTTACACTGAAGAAAAAAACGCTCTCCTGTCAAAGGAAGCTATCCAGCAGGAGAAAGAATGTGTCCAGACATCAAAAAATGGGGATCTCCTTGCAAGAGCAAATTTCAGCACTTTCTGGTTGTCTTTGTTATAGGATTGTTTATTGTAAACTAATGTGTTTGTAGAGAATTTAGGCATCTTCTATCATCTCATCCATACTCACTAGTTAAGGGGTCCAGGGTAGCCAATGCTCCATTACCCTCATATAAAAACTCCCATTGGTGCATAAATTCCAGATGGCTGATGCTATCAATAATCTCACCATTGATGATCTTGGTATATATAGTCCTTGTACTCCCTACAAGTTAGGTCACTTTTAACTTCCTCCAATGGGTACCTCCATTGTTCTATAATTGTCAGGAAGTTGCATGCCCTAGCAACTTCTCACAGTTTATTTTCATTTCAAATGTAGCAATAAAATAATATAATTTTTTAAAAGTTTAAGATTATCTTAGTTTTTGTGTTTAATATGCTGGATCTTGCAGCTCTGATTTAAACATACCCTTTCATACAATTATGGAATAAATATATTAAAAGCAAGATCCATATTTTATAGAAAGTGGTCTTATAAAAAATTGTATATACATACATGTTTTTATACATATTAGACAATACACAGGGTATATAGACTCAGTGCTTCTTGCCATTAAAATTGCTTAGTATGTATCTCATGGATAGTTTATTTAAAAGTTTTAAAGCAAAATCTTTTTTTGTTGTTTCTTTTATACGACATGTTTTTAAAAATTGTTGTACTTTGGAAAACAGTTTGTCAGTTCCTCAAAATGATAAACATAAAGTTACCTTATAACTCAAAAATGCCACACCCAGAGAAATGGAAACATGTCCATACAAAAAATTCTGTGTGAATGTTCATAGCAGCATAATTTATCAGTCAAAAAGTGGAAACAACAAAAAATACATTAATCAGTTGATGAATGGATAAATAAAATGTGACATAGCCATACAGTGGAATATTTTTCAGCAATAAAAATGAAGTACTGATAGATCCTACAGCATGAGTGAACCTTAAAAACATTATGCTAAGTGAAAGACGCCAATTGCAAAAGACCACATATCGTATGATTCCATTTCTAAGAAATATCTAGAATAGGCAGATCTATAGAGAGAGATTAGTTGCCAGGTACTAGGGGTAGTGGGAAACGGGGAATTGACTGCAGTGCAGGGTTTCTTTTTGGGGTGATAAAATGTGCAGAATATGGAGAGTGCTAATGGTTGCACAACTGTGTGAAATATACTAAAAATCATTGAATTATGCACTTTAAGTGTATTTTATGGTATGTGAATTATATCTCAGTAAGGATGTCAAAAAAATATTGTACAAAGTTTCAAGTGTATCTAGAAAACCTTAACTTAAATCTTCAAGGATTTCGTGGGCTCAAAAAGGTAATTAAATTATAGGTCATCTCGGTGTTATTTTTTTAACTCAGGAAATTTTAGCCAGTGTAATGATTAAGAACCTGGATACCGGAGAAGAAATACCTTTGAGTCTTGCAGAAGAGAAACTGCCAACAGGTATTAATCCTCTCACTCTACACATCATGAGAAGGACTAAGGAGTATGTAAGGTATGACTTAATGTTGTTAGTTATCATTTCTTATATTTCAGAGTGGTTAATATTTATCTGTTTATATACTTTGACATTCCTAACTTCTTTCATTCAGTTTTTTAACAAATTAATCTGTAATAAATGTATATATTCTTAAACATTTCCTTAAGACTGCACAATATAATGCTGGGGAAAAGTATAAAATCATATTGCCATTAAAAATCCATGAACACCTCCTCTTCTGAAACCTTGCATTAAGCATCATAAAATTTATAAACACTTTTGTTGTCTTTGTAGGGTCAGAAAATGGCTTTAAAAAAAGTGAACCAATTGACCTTATGTGTGATATATGTGGATCTAAGGGATACTTCTTTCTTATAAAAGTAAAAACTTTTTAAGATAATTCATATTGTACATGACAAGTGGGGAGGAAGATATATAGAAGTTAATTTATCATCTCTGCAGCACATTTTGCCCAGCAAAAAGTCTTGTTTATAGTAGGTTTTACATAAGTTCTTAAAATCTCATTACTTATATTTTGTACATTGCCCTATTTTTAAACATTCTATTAGATCTCTATAGTCTTTAAATTCTCAGGATCATCATTTACGTTAAAATTATATAAAACATATTAACATATTTTTCCCTTATTCCAATGAAGATTAGCTGAATATATAGTAAGTAGAAATTTTGAGAAGCATAGGAGAAATAGTTTCTTGTGAAATAACAACTTCTCCTTCTTGTAGTAATGACACGGCACAATCAGATGATGAAGAGAAGTTACAATCTCAGTCAACAGATACTGATGGTGGAAAGTTAAAACAGAAAACGTGAGTTACAGTATATCCCTTATTTCATTTCAAGCTTTTATTTTAAAAATATGAGAATTTGCCATACCTTCTTAAATCTATGCTCTATCCAGTTTGTATGTCCTCCCTCCACCACTATACCCTGCCCCTGGCCAAACGATTTTGAGTTCCTTGATGTGGTGGTGGTCATTTTTTTAGCATCTGACATATAGTAAATGATCAATAAATTTTGCTTTGTCTCTGAATTATTATTCTGATGGCAGGTGCTTGAATTGTTAGTAGCAAAACATGCTACTATAGCTGTCTTTTCTCTTTTGCTTCATCTCCACAGATCCTGTTTGTATTTCTAAACCCAACTATATGAGGTTCTTCCTGACTACTCCAGTGCATAGTTAATTTCTACCTCTTCACCACTGCAGTGACGCCTGTAGTCTACATAACTCATTTTTGCCCTTTACCATATATTATCTTGTTTCCTGATTTTAAAAGATAAATATAGGTTAAACAACTAAACCGTATGTTGCAAAATGACTGTGATTATCCTTCTGTTTTCCCTACAGACATCTAGCACATTGGCAAGCATATAAATTTTGCTTGATTGGCAATAATTAAGTTTAAGGCCTGAAGCAAATTCTCTACTTGAGTCTGATCTTTTCCCAATGTAGAAGGTGTATCAAAGAAATTTTTAGAAAAGATATTTTTCCCAAAGCAAGTATTATAATACCTCAGATATCTGAAACTTAGCTCTCTAGCAATGGCAACTATCAGTAACCCGAGGATTAGGAATATTCAGTAGACCAATGAACATCTCAGAAAGATGGCATATAGTCCATGCACTAAAGCTCATGGATTTAGGAGAAAAGCTCCTCAGGCTTATTGAAAGTCATTATACTTTCTTCCTACTTAATTAAAACAAATTTGATCATCTCGTTTCTGAGCTCACAGCAAAATGAAGCAGCATACTGGACAGCATATAAGTTGACATGCAAGACATGTCAGGTAATATTATGACTTCAAGAGAGGAATCAGAAAAGTGATAAGAAGGACTCATATACTGCACAACCATTCCAAACATCCATGCTTTCTAACCTTTTCTCATGTCATGACACATATAGAAAATTATATTTGTTTTGAACACTGAAGTAAACTGACAAGGCTGGTAATAGCCAGAAGAAACCAGCCCAGGATTCTTCTTTCCCCAGGCCTTGCCCCTCTGCGTTAAAGGCTGAAGGGAGAACCAGTATCATGGAATACTTGTAATATATTTGAAAAATCCTGGATGTATTAAAGAATAGTAAATATGATAACAATGACCCTTTTCATGAAGGACAGAAACTTATTGGACATTGTCATTTTAGAAGGTATTGAAGTATATGTTTTAGAAATATTCTCATCCAAAATGATTAAAGTATCTGTTTTCTTGCCTTTAAAGTAGTAGTAAACCTATACT
Source organism: Dasypus novemcinctus (assembly GCF_030445035.2). NCBI lineage: Eukaryota > Metazoa > Chordata > Mammalia > Cingulata > Dasypodidae > Dasypus > Dasypus novemcinctus. Next base: position 127,986,899 of record NC_080704.1, read on the forward strand.
TATCCAGAAAATGTAATTACAGAGTTATAGGTAGCAGAGACCTTACAGTACTTTTAAACACAGTTAACAAAATTAACGCAGAAATGTGTAAAATAGAAAATGACTGTCTCTCATAATCTTACTCCCAGAAATAACCAGTATTAATAGTTTGGTCTGTTCTCCATAGAATTTTTTTCTCATAAAAGTGGAATTATACTATACCTATAGTTTGACAACTTGCTTTTTTAAAAAATCGAATTATGTCAGACATCTTTCTATATCAGTACCGGTAGTAAACATAGTAGTTTTTCTGTGATCCAGACATAGGAATTATATCCTGGGAATACAACAGTTAACAAGACATAGGCTCTGCCCTCATAGAACTTATGGTTAAATGGCAAAGACAGACACTAAATATGTAATTACACTGACAAATCTAATTACACTTGTGGTAATTGCTGTTTTTTCAAAAAGTATGGTTTGCTATGGAAGTATGTAATAGGAAAACGTGGTCTGAATTGTTGAAGAAAGTTTTCTTGAGAAAGCTGATTAATCTGAGACCTAAAAGATGGGTAGGAATGAGCCAGGAGAGGAGTATTCCAGGCAGAAATAACCACACGTGCAAAAGTCCTGAGGTGAAAAAAAAACTTAAGGAACTGATTAGTTTGCTTCATTCATTTTATCATATCCTATTGCATAAATATACTATCATTTATTTATCCATTCCTCTGTTGATGAAAATTTAGTTTTCTTCTTTATACCTATTTTAAACAGTGCTGAAGTAAACATCTTTGTATATATAACTTAACTTTTTCAAATACTGTCTTTAATGTGAACTCCCATGAATTGGTAAAAATTTTCCCCTGGTTTATCTTTTTTAAATACCATGTACTATGCTTTGTTTTCTATAATCATAATATATGAAATTTGAGACAGATATTGAAAAAGCAGTAAATAAGTTATTTTTATGGACATTCGAGATTCATACTCAGATTGCATTGTGTTTGAAAGTACCTACTGAGAAGCTCAGCCTAATTTTACTACAAATAAATAGCCATACTGAAAGACAAGGAACAAGGGACCATCTTAGGCTACCAAATTGTTCTATTTTATAAGTAAATACCGCTTTACTCTTTCGTTTTATTGGTTATATGTGCTTTTAAGGACAACTCTCTAAACCAGTCTTCTCAGTGTGATCCTCATTGTAGATTCATGGCCTTACCCCTCTAAATCAGATTATCTGGGAGTGGGGCCTAGCTGCATTCCTTCCCATGCCCACCCACCCCCAGATTATTCAGAGTTATTCAGTGCTGAAAATCAATACTCTAGAATATATGGAATATAAATTGGGGAAGATTATCTGTATTTCCTTTGTAGCCATATTGACTTGAATATATTTATTCCACAGAAACAAGGTATTTGGGGACTCAAACAACTGTTATTTGTCTTTAGAAAAAGTTTACTTCAAAATAATATATTTTACTAATCAAAGTGTTACTGAACTTTTTTAAAAAAACTTAATTTTATTTACAGACAATCCATATCTATCAAACATACAATCCCCCTTCTTCCTTCCCCTTATTTCCTAGTTACCTCTAATCTACTTTGCAAATTTGCCATTTCTAGATATCTCTTATAAGTGACATCATCAGTATTTGTCCTTAGGTGTCTTACATATTTTACTAAGCATAATGTTTTCAAGGTTCTTCTGTATTGCAACATTTCTCAAATTTCTTTCTTAATGGCCAGATAATACTTCTTTGTGTGTATGTACCATATTTTGTTTATCCATTCATTTATGGAGGCTTGGGTTGTGTCCACCTTTTGGCTATTATAAATAATGCTGCTCTGAACGTTAGCATACGAGTATCTGTTTGAGACCCTGTTGTCACTTTCTTTGGGTGTATACTACAAGTGAAATTGCCATGTCATGTGGTAATTATATATTCAAGCTTTTGAGGAACCACAATATTGTTTTCCATAAGGGCTGCACCATTTCACATTACCACCAACTAGGATTCCAATTTTTCCACATCCTCTCAACACTAGTTATTTTCCATTTTTTAAGTAATAGCCATCCTTGTGGGTATGGAGTGGTATCTCATTGTGGGCTTTGATTTGTATCTCCCTAATGGCTAACAATGTTGAGCATCTTTTCATATGCTTATTTGCCATTTGTATATCTTTTAGAAAAATGTCTTTACAAGTCCTTTACTCATTTCAGGTTGTCTTTTTGTTGCATTGTGAAAGTTCTTTATATATTCTGGATATTAAGACCTTATCTGATAGATGGTGTGCAACTGTTCTTTCCCATTCTGTATGTTCTCTTTTCACTTTTGTGATACTATCCTTTGATGCACAAATTTTTTAATTTTGTTGTCAGTGGCACGGGAATCTGTGTTTCTTTTTGTTGCATCATCTTGTGTCAGTTCTCCGTGTGTGCAGTGCCATTCCTGGACAGGCTGCACTTTCTTTCACACTGGGCGGCTCTCCTTACGGGGCGCACTCCTTGCTAGTGGGGCTCCCCTACGCGGGGGACACCCCTGCGTGGCTCAGCACTCCTTGCACGCATCAGCACTGCGCATGGGCCAGCTCCACACGGGTCAAGGAGGCCCGGGGTTTGAACCGTGGACCTCCCATGTGGTAGACAGACACCCTAACCATCAGCCAAGTCCACCGCCCAAATTTTTTAATTTTGATGAGGTCAAATTTAGCCCTTGTTTCTTTTGTTGTTCATGCTTTTTGTGTCGTATCTAAGAATCCTTTACTGAATATCAGATCATGAAGATTTGCCCCCATGTTATCTTCTAAGCATTTTATAGTTTATCTCTTATGTCTAGGTTCTTGATCAATTTTTTTAAAGATTTATTTTATTTATTCCCACCCCCCCTTGTTGTTTTGTGCTCACTGTCCACTCTCTGTGTCCATTTGCTGTGTGCTCTCTGTGTCTGCTCATCTCTTCAGGAGGCACCGGGAACTGAACCTGGGACCTCCCATGTGGGAGAGAGGCACTCAATCACTTGAGCCACTTCAGCTCCCTGCTTTGTTGTGTCTCTCATTGTCTTTCCTCTTTGTGTCTCCTTGTTGTGTCATCTTATTGAATGAGCTCACCACAGGCAGCTCGCTATCCTGTTTGTCTTCTCCAGGAGTCCTCTGGAACCAAACCTGGGACCTCCCACATGGTAGGCAGGAGCTCAGTCACTTGAGCCATATGTGCTTCCAGGTTCTTGATCCGTTTTGATTCAATTTTTTCATAATGTGTGAGATAAGGGTCTAGCTTTATTCCATTGCATTTGGATATCCAGTTGTCTCAACACCATTTGTTGAAGAGATTATTCTTTCCCCATTGAATGTACTTAGCATACTTCTCAAAAATCAATTGGTTATAGGTGTATGGGTCTACTTCTGGGCTTTCATGAATTATTGAACTTTTTTTTTTTAAGATTAATTTTTATTTCTTTCTTTCTCTCCCCCACCCATGTTGTTTGTGCTTGCTTTCTGCTTGTCTTCTTTTTAGGAGGCACCAGGAACCAAACCCAGGACCTCCTAAATGGGAGGAGGTGCCCAATGGCTTGAATTACTTCCACTCCCAAATTATTGAACTTTTTTAGTTAGTTGAGTTTATGTATATATGTGTGTGTGTGTGTGTGCGCGCGCGCGTGTAGTAGTCGGGGTTCTCTAGGGAAACAGAATCAGCAAGGGGTATCTGTCAATAGTATGTGATTCTATGAGAATCTCTCACACAGCCACAGGGATGCACAAGTCCAGGTTCTGCAGGCAGGCCGCGACCAGGGGCTGCAATGAAAGTCCAGTGAAGGTTCTTGACAAATTCTGGGAGATGCTGGCTGTCCAAAATGAGCTGGGAAATTCTCTCTCAATACTGGAATCACTTCCCCTTTTAAGGCATTCAACTTATTGGATTAAGTGTCACTCATTGCTGATGGCAATCTCCCTGATTGATGTAACTGTAATCAGCTATCTATGATTTACCACTGCAGTAAAGTCAATGGTGACTAAAGTCCATAAATGCCCTTGTATTACAGTTAACCCAGTGCTTATTCGACTAAACAACTGGGCACAATTACCTTGCCGAGTTGACACAACAGCCTAACCATCACAATATACATATAAATTTTGTTTTGTTTTTTTTTTACTAAGGACTCAACTAAAGAAGTTCCTAGGAAAATCAGTAAAGAGAGCAAAGCACCTTGCTGAGGAATATAGCGAACGTGCAGTAAATAAAGTTAAAAGTGTTAGAGATGAAGGTACGTGACAGAACAATTTACTGATTATTAATTAACATTAGCCAAATATTAATTTGTAACCAAAATTTAGCTTATAATTTATAAGAAGCATTCTATTTGATTGAAAGAAATAAACTTATATCTAACATTTTAATATTTCAATATATCATTAAGTTACTCCTTCTATCACTTAATTTTATGAGTATAAAAAAATAAATTTATATATTTGAAACATAAATCTACATATTTTGTAAATGTGGCAACCCAGAAGAGTTGAATGTTCAGTAATTAGTTATAAATTAGCTTTGTGAGTCTATTTATTTTCTTACAAATAGCCTTACAATATAGGTAAAATTTCTAAATTTGCATAAACATTAACCTCCTATGCCTTCGTCATTATTGTGCTTATTTGTTTTATTTAATAACCATGCATATAGTACTAATTTTGTACCAGGCACTGTTTGTCTGGTACACTTTTATGTATATGAACTCATTTGATCCTCATTAAAATCCTATGAGGTATTTTCCTCATTTTATAGATATGAAAGTGGAGGCACAGAAAGTTTGAGTAACTTGCCTATGGTAACACAAATAATAAAAGACAGAGCTAGATTTGAAACCAGGTAATCTGGCACCAGACTCCATGCTTGTAACCAATTTAGTAGTAGACAAATATTGCTTTTCCATTTTATGAATTTTTTGGTAAGCAGCAGGTATGAAAATATGATAGTAACTATGTCTACTTTAGCTAGTAATAATTTCCATGAATACTTTTCAGTTTTTCATACTGATCAAGATGATCCTTCATCGAGTGATGATGAAGGAATGCCATACACGAGACCAGTTAAATTCAAAGCAGCACATGGTTTCAAAGGACCCTATGATTTTGATCAGATTAAAGTGGTGCAGGATCTTAGTGGTGAACATATGGTAAGCTACCTTTTTATTTTTCATTGAGAAATACTTTGGTTTATATAAAGCTCATCTCTTCTTATATATGTGATTTTCTTAGGCTGACTCGAGCAGATTTAATTAATATGATTTAATAAATAAGTAATGCAAAGGTCTGTCTCCTAATTATTCTTCAAGTCATGAGTTATTCATTAAGTAAACTCTAGGTCTGTATCATTAAGAAAACTTCACAAAAATACCAACTTTTAAAGCAGTTAAATTAGAGGGTGGTCTACCACTTTGTTAAATGTTTAAAATGTTGCCCATTGACTTTTAAATAATGCACACCAATTTTTTTTGGAAGCTCAATCTATTTTGTAAAGTGAAGTACTCAACCAAAACAAGCAAGGAGATACAGTTCTCTTCCAGAGTTAAAATATACCAGAGCAGGTGAAAGTGCACCTGTTATATTGTAGTTGATCCCTGAAAATGTTAGGAGCACAAGGAAGGCAGTACTAAAACTCACAAGTGGAAAATTGATGCTATAAGTCCTTGATCAAGGAATCTAAAACTCCTTATCATCTCTCAGCATCTGAAATATTTTCCAAGGAGACTTTTTTTTTTAGGAGGTACCAGGGATTAAACCTAGGACTTCATACATGGAAAGCAGGCATTCAACCATGGAGCTACATCTGCTCCCCAATGAGAGTTGCTTTTTTTGTTTGTTTGTTTGTTTTGTTTTGTTTTTAGGAGGTAGCAGGGATTGAACCTGAGACTTCATGCATGGGATGTAGGTGCTCAACCACTTGAGCTACATCTGTTCCCCCAAGTGGAGTTTTATCTATTTTCATCTGTTAACTGAGAGAAGAAAATATCTTTGACTTCTCCTCAATTCATCTACATTTGTGTTATTTTACTTATGATTAGAATCAGCCCTTGATTATCTGACTTAATGTGGGGATCAAAGAAAATGTTATGTGTAATAAAAGAATGCAAGAACTTTAAAATGTGATTTTTTAAAAAATGCTTTCCAGATTACATTTGGCTTGCTATAGCCTTTCAAATTTGTCTTAACTGGAAGGAAACAACCATAAATATTTTAGATGGTGGTCAGATTGGAATTTAAATTTTGGTGTTTATCATCTATACTTATATACTTATACTTTATAATGTTTGAGTTGATTATAGTACTATAGAATCTGATAAATTAAACTATATTTACTCTTTCATTTTCTCCTGTTTTAAGTAAAATCCCATTAAAATGGACTCCAAGTGACACATTTCTTAATATACTTGAATTTTGAAAAACGGAACATTATTCTAGGAAATAAGCTGTTGCCTCTAACTTGGATAATCATGTCAATATGCATAGATGTGTATTGTAATAGTATTTGTTATAATGGGATTTGGCCTTTCCAACTTAAGCGTTCATGTTCTTTTACTCCTTCCTTCCCCCACCCCCTTCACATACACTTCTCCACTGTTTTCAGTAACTAGAGCTTCTAGCCATATACTGCAAAATCTTATTTCTTTTTTTTTTAATTTTTTAATTATCTTTTTTTTTAAGTTAAAAGATCACCCAAAACGTTACACTAAAAAACCAAAGAGGGGGAAGCAGCTGTGGCTTAATCAGTTGGGCTCCTGTCTACCATATGGGAGGCCCTGGGTTTGTGTCCCGAGGCCTCTTTGTGAAGGCAGGCTCGCCCGTATGCCACGGAGTGCTGTCCAGCCTGCAGGCACCGAAGATAGCCAACTCAGCAAGGTGGCACAACAACAACAAAAAAAAAAGGAGACAAGCAAAAACACAGAAGAGCATGCAGCGAATGGACACAGAGAGCAGACAGCAAGCAAGCTGCAAGGGGGGGAGGGGAAAAATTAAAAAATTAATAAATACAGACACAAAAGAACGCACAGCGAATGGACACAGCAGATAGCATGCAAGAAGCCACAAGGGGGGGTTAATTCTTTTTAAATTATAAAAAAATCTAAGAGGTTTCCATATACCCCACTCCCCATCCCCCCCCGCCCCCATCATTTTTTAATTGTATTTGTTGAAGATACATAGATCACAAAAAATGTTACATTAAAAAATATGAGGTTCCCATATACCCCCCACCACCCCCTACCCCACTCATCCCACATCAACAACTTCTTTCATCATTGTGGCAAATTCATTGCATTTGGTGAATACATTTTGAAGCACTGCTGCACCGCATGGATTATTGTTTACATTGTAGTTTGCACTCTTCTTCCAGTACATTCAGTGGGTTATGGCAGGAAATATAATGTCCGGCATCAGTCCCTGCAATATTAGGACAACTCCAAGTCCCCAAAATGCCCCCACATCACATCTCTTCTTCCCTCTCCCTGCCCTCAGCAATTATCATGGCCACTTTCTCCGCAGCAATTCTACAATTTCTTCCATTACTTGTCACAGTAGTTCTATAGTAGAATATCAGTAAGTCCACTCTAATCCATAAAATCTTTTTTCTTGAGGAAAATCAGGGCAAGACCCCACCATTTCAACACATCTTCCAAATGTCCAGTGTAACGAGGGTTACTGCTAAGGTGGGCATTGCTCTTCTCTCAGCCATGGTCAGGAGTTGTTAGTGCTATGCTGAAGGCACTATCCCACCCCACTCTAGGAGCAAGGAGACTGAGAGGTCCCAAAATAGGAATTTTGCTTTTATAATTATGATTTCTGGCCACTTGAGAACTCTCATTGCCATTAATGTGTAGGCAAGGATTTGCATCTTCAAGTTGTTAGTTTAGACTATGGCAAACTGCAACTGTCTTATCCCATCTTTCTTCTGAAAGTCCCTCCTTATAATATTATAGCCACATTTGATTTTCCGCATTGTGTTGTTAGTAATGTGATGATTATCTTACTATGTATAATTTGGCATAACTTTTTATTAACATTGGCTTAAGATATTGTCTTGGTTTTTAAAGTAATAGATTTGAAACTTCCTTTGTTTCTTAGGGAGCTGTATGGACCATGAAATTTTCTCACTGTGGCCGATTACTTGCCTCAGCCGGGCAGGATAATGTAGTGAGAATATGGGCCTTAAAAAATGCTTTTGACTATTTCAACAATATGCGAATGAAATATAACACTGAAGGTATTTTTCATTTATTTATGGGTTTTTACATCTAGATAAATACAGAATTTTAAAATTTTCAGTATGATAATGATCTCTTTATCTGACAATCATTTGCTGCAGCCGCTACTTTCCATAACAGCTACAAACCTAAAATTAAGACAGAAGCAAAGTCTCTAAGATCAGTGCAATAGCCACCACAAAGCTTTTGAATTTGTCACTTTCTAGGTGTAGCATGTAGGTAATTTCCTTAAATATTGAGAACAAACTTACCTGGTTTCCTCGGCAACCTTCAAATTTTTTAGGTTAAAATGAAATATCTGATTAATATAGAAAAAGAATGAGAACGTTACAACTATGTAAACATTTATATATCATTGGTAGGTTATCAGGAAAGTATGTAGAGTTAATGTAAATAAGGGGTTTTAGTTTATAGGATTCCTTTCCTGTAATTATTTAACTGTGGAATATATTTTCTCCACCCTACCCCACCCCACCCCACCTCCAGTCAACCAAGGCTGAAAACAGGAAATTAAGGGATGGGAGAAACATGCATAGTACAGTAGGAGAAGGTTTATTAACAAAGGAGAATAGAGGCGGCCATGGGAGAGTATAGTGGAAGCACCGATTTGAGAAACATAGATGCCGAGGAGGATTTACAAAACTAGCCAGCTAGGCCCTATGTACTTGAGTAGCCCTTGTGGGTATTGCTTGCATTATGCTACTATACGTAATTGAAGATGATGAAGATGATACATAATTGACAAGTTAAACTGTTTACTATACCACGAGCTTTTCTAGTCCTAGCTATTGGTCCTTTCTTTATCACCCTTCCTGGAGCAGAACACCTTATTTCATCTTGCTATTTGTTATAACTAATAAGAATTTATTCACTATGAATATTGAGAATTTAACAGTATATTGTTTACTAAATTAGGGAAATGGTTAGGTCATTTTACTCAGATTTTACATAAAAAAGGTAAGTATTTTGGTACTTAAAGGATCATGCTAAGTCTCCCAACAAAGAAAAACCAAAAAAAAAGGATTATGCTTCACTTGTTTAGAAAAATGTATTTTTCCAGAATACTATACACTCTGACTATTAATTAGGTATTACTGAGTCATTATTTATGGTTGTTAATATTTTTTGGGTGTGTGGTGTGTGTGTGTATATATGTATGTATGTACATATCTGCCTTTTCACAATTATTATGTTGTTTTTAGGACGTGTGTCCCCATCACCTTCTCAGGAAAGTCTAAGTTCATCAAAATCTGATACAGATACAGGGGTATGTTCATTGTTTATGGTTATTGTGTAATGCTATAATTTTATTTCTTTGCTATAAAATACCTTGTTTATCAGAAATTACAGGGATGCGGACTTGGCCCAATGGATAGGGCGTCCGCCTACCACATGGGAGGTCCGTGGTTCAAACCCCGGGCCTCCTTGACCCGTGTGGAGCTGGCCTATGCGCAGTGCTGATGCGCGCAAGGAGTGCTGTGCCACACAGGGGTGTCCCCCACGTAGGGGAGCCCCACGCAAAAGGAGTGCGCCCCGTAAGGAGAGCCGCCCAGCACAAAAGAAAGGGCAGCCTGCCCGGGAATGGCACCGCACACATGGAGAGCTGACACAAGATGATGCAACAAAAAGAAACACAGATTCTCGGTGCTGCTGATAAGGATAGAAGTGGTCACAGAATACACAGCAAAAGGACACAGAGAGCAGACAACTGGGGGGGGGGGGAGAGATAAATAAAAAAATAAATCTTGGGGGAAAAAAAAGAAATTATAGTTCCATGAAGGCACTTGATTTAAGATGTAGAGTAAGAAACAAGAATATCTTCTAATAGAATTGGTAAATGAGAAATTTGATGTTTAAAGGTTGCCAATGAACAGTTATTACTCAAGCTACCAAACTACTAATGTAAACTTAAAACAAAATCCTCTTCTCTCAAATTCAACAAGAAAGGGGATGGGGGGGGGGGGAAGGGGAGAAATAAGTAAAATAAATCTAAAAAAAAATTTTTTTAATAAAATTAATAATGGATACCTGGGGAAGAGGTAATTAATGAAAGGAAAAAAAGATATTCAAACATATTAATCATTCAATCTTCATTGTTTAATGATGCATCACAGTTTCAGGTAGTTTAAAATATCTTTATGATTTATCCTCATTTACCCTTTGAGCTGCAAGGTTAAATATAACCAATTTTAAAACTAGAATGCACAACACAAAAGATTACCCTGAATTGTCCCCTGTGCTACTTGTCTATTGGGGACAATATAAAAGGTAGAACCTAAAATGGCCACCTGCTCAACAATATTTTCCTAGAATTTCATTGACTAATAGTATTTGACACTTGCTTTTCCCTACTTTAAACAGACCTCTCTCAGCTTCCATGGTTCTGTTTTTCCTTGTTCTCTTCTTATATGCCTGCTGACTCTCTTCCACCCACTTAAATGTTGCTGTTTCTCAGAGTTCTTTCCTTGGCCATTCTCAGTATATCTTATATTTTCTGTGTGATCTCATGCATCTATAAGCCAATAACTCCCTGCTCACTTTCTTCAGTTCTGGAAAGGTTTTAGATCCATAATTCTTGGTTTCCTTTTTATCTGTTAAACAGCAGTGGGATATTTTTATGTATGCTGTTTTATAACCTGCCCGTTTCATATAACAATTTATAGTGTAAATCCACCTATGTGTTCTTCAAGCACATTGGTTTTTTTTTAAAGCAATTTTATTGACATATACTCACAAACCATACAATCCATCTAAATTGTACTTTCAGTGGCTTTTGGTATAATCACAGAATTTTACATTCATCACTGCAATATTAGAGCATTTCATTACTCCAAAGAGAAAAACCTGCTATCCCTTAGCAATCACCTCTCATTCCCTCTATCCTTCCTCTGCCATACATAACCACTAATCTAATTGTCTCTGTAAATTTATATTTATTTACATTTGTATAGATGAAATCAAACAATATGAAGTACTTTGTGTCTGGTTTCTTTCACTTAGCATAATTCATTTTTTTCTTACAGTCGATGGGAAAATAATAATATGTTACTATTCCCTATAGTCTATAGTTTGTTTTATGTGTATTTTGCCCAAATGCCACCGTTATTAACATTTTGTAATATTAATGTATTTGGTCTGCTTCTCACAAAAACATTCTTATATTTGCACTATTAACCACACTCACTGTCCATAAGAGGATTCACTATGCTTTTCATCCTTGAGCTTTCCTTCTAGTGAAATACACATCTTTAAACTTTCCCTTTCAACTGCTATCATACTGATATTTTAGTACTGCTAGTTACAATCTCTATAATGTGCTATCATCACCGCTATCCATTTCCAAGTGTTTATAATCAACCTGATTACAAATTCTGCACAAATAAGCCTCAACTCGCCATTTTCTATCCTCCTTCTATCTTCTGATGACCTATATTCTAGCTATTAACTCCATGAGTTTGCTCATTATATTATGTTCATGTTAGTGAAATCCTACAGTATTTGTCAGGCTTCCTTCATGCAACATAATCTCCTCAGGGCTTATCCATGTTTTCATATGTATTATGACTTCATTTCTTCTTACAGCTGAATAATATTCCATTGTATTTATATACCACAATTTGTTCCCATTTTGAGTTGTTTCCATTTTGTGGCAATTGTGAATAATGCTACTATGAGCATTGGTTTATAAATGTCTGTTCATGTCTCTGCTTTCCAGTCTTCTGAGTATATACCTAGTAGTGGAATTGCCGGATCATATGGCAGATCTATATTTAACTTCCTTAGGAACCAACAGTCATCCACAGTGGCTGCACATTCTACATTCCCACCAACAGTAAATAAATGTTCCTATTTCTTCACATCCTCGCCAATACTTGTAGTTTTCTGGTTTTTTTCAATAGTAGCCATTCTAATAGTTGTGGGATAATATCCAATTGTAGGTTGGATTTGTATTTCCCTAACAGATAGCAGTGTTGACATCTTTTCATGTGTTTTTTTTTGTTTTTTGTGTGTTTGGTGGGGTTTTTTGGCCATTTGTATTTCCTCTTTGGAAAATGTCTCTTTAAGTCTTCTGCTCATTTTTTGATTGGGTCATTTGTCTTGTTATCATTGAGTTGTAGGATCTCCATGTATCATGGTTATTAAATTTCTGTTAGATACGTGGTTTCCCAATATTTTCTCCCATTGAGTAGGCTGCCTTTTTACGTTCTTGACAAAGTCCTTTGAAGCACAAAAGTGTTTGATTTTATGAAGGTCCCATTTACCTGTTTTTCCTTTAATTTGTACTTTGAGTGTAAGGTCTAAGAAACCACTCACTACCACCAGATCTTGAAGAGATCTACATTTTATTCTATTTGTTCTATTTGTTTAGGTCTTTGATCCATTTTGTCTTGATTTTTGTATAGGGTGCGAGATAGGGGTCCCCTTCATTCTTTTGTATATGGATATCCAGTATTCCCCGCACAGTTTGTTGAAGAAATGATTCTATCCCAGCTGAATGGACTTGGTAGACTTGTCAAAAATCACTTGACCAGGAAGTGGATGTGGCTCGAGCAGTTGAGTGCCCGCCTCCCACATAGGAATTCCTGGGTTCAATTCCTGGTGCCTCCTGAAAAAATCAAAAAGAAACAAGCAAAAAAAAAAAAACAACTCAGACTCAGGGAAGTGAATGTAGCTCAGTAGTTCAGTGCTGGCTTCTCACATATGACGTCCCAGGTTCAATCCCTGGCTCCCCAGTACCTCAGAAGAAAAAAGATCACTTGACTAATTCAATTCCATTGGTCAGCATGTCTGTCTTTATGCCAATACCATACTGTTTTGACCACTACATTGTTATAACATGCTTTAAGGGCAGGAAGTATGCATCCTTTGACTTCATTCTTTTTTAAGATATTTTGGCTGTTCAGGGTCCCTTTCTCTTCCAAATAAATTTGGTAATTGACTATTCCATTTCTGTAAAGTAAACTGTTGGAATTTTTATTGGAATTGTATATAAATGAATTTTGGTAGAATTGAAATCTTAATGATATTTAGTCTTGAAGGCCATGAACACACAATATCCTTCTATTTAGGTTTTCTTTGATTTCTATTAGCAATATTTTTACTTTTCTGAGTGCAAGTTTTTTACACTCTTGGTTAAATTAATTCCTACATATTTGATTTAGTTGCTATTTTAAATGAAATTTTTTTCTTGATTTCCTCCTCAGATTGTTCATTACTAGTAGCAACACTACTGATTTTTGCATATTGAGCTTGTATCCTGCCACTTTGTTTAATTATTTATTAGTTCTGATAGCTTTGTTGTAGATCTTTCAGAATTTTCTAAACATAGGATCATGTCATCTGCAAATAGTGAAAATTTTCCTTCTTTTCCAATTTGGATGCCTTTTATTTCTTTTTCTTGCCTTATTGTTCTAGCTAGAACTTTGAGCACAGTGTTGAATAACTGTGGTGATAGTGGTCATCCTTGTCTTGTTCCCAAATTTAGAGGGAAAGCTTTCGGCCTTTTCTCGTTGAGTACAATGTTGGATGTGGGTTTTTCATATATACCCTGTATCATATTTAGGAATTTTCCTTCTATTCCTATCTTTCTAAATATTTTATCAAGAAAGGATGCTGGATTTTGTCAAATGCCTTTTCTGCATCAATCGAAATGATAATGTGGTTATTTTCTCCTTTGATTTCTCATTGTGATGTACTACATTAATGGATTTTCTTATATTGAACCACCCTTGCATACCTGGAATAAAACCCACTTGATCATGGTGTATAATTCTGTTAATAGGTTGTTGGATTCTATTTGCAAGTAATTTTTTGAGAATTTTTGCATCTAGATTCATTAGAGTGATTGGTCTATAATTTTCTTTTCTTGTAGTATCTTTGTCTGGCTTTGGTATTGAGGCAATGTTGGCTTTGTAAAATGAATTAGGTAGTTTTCCCTCCTCTTCAGTTTTTTGGAAGCATTTGAGCAGAATTGGTGTTAATTCTTCTGGGAATGATTGGTAGAATTCACCTGTGAAGCATCTCTTGGGAGGTTTTTCATGACTGATTCAATCTCATTACTTGTAATTGGTCTGTTCAAGTCTTATATTTCTTCTGCAGTCATTGTTAGGCTGTGTATTTCTAAGAATTTGTCCCTTTCATCTAGGTTGTCTACTTTGTTGGCAGTTTTCATAATATCCTCTTCTTATCCTTTTATTTCTCTATATTTCAGTATCATTTTATTGATACATATTAATAAACATATGATTCATCCAAAGTGTGCAGTCAGTGGAATTTGCTATAAACACATAGTTGTGCGTTCATCACTTCAATCATTATTAGAACATTTTCATTATTTCAATAATAATAATAAACAAAAAACAGACAAAAAGAAAATTCCTTACCTCTCAATCTCTATATGCTTCCCCCACTGTACATAGCTGCTGTTTCAGGCTATACTACCCAAAATATATCATCAGTGACTGTTAGTATAATCACAGTTTCTCCATTCATCATCTCAAAAATTTTGGAGTAATTTCATTACTCCAAAATGAAAGATTCCACACCCCTTAGCATTCCTTCCTCAGACCTACATAACTGCTAATCTACTTTCATCTTTATAAGTTGATTTATATTTACATTTTATATAAATGGAAATATATAATATGTAGTACTCTGGTTTCCTTCACTTAGTATAATGTGGTTTTTTTGTCTGATAGTAATATTTTATACTATTAACGTACATTTGTTCAGCTTCAAAGAAAAACGGTCATATATGCAATTCTACCTATATTCATATTTCACATAATATATTTATATTTCACATAATATAGTTATATTTCACATAATATAGTTAGTTCATAATAGGGCAGTCACGCAGTATTTGTCCTTTTGTGTCTGTCTTGCTTCACTCAACATCAAGTCCTTCGTGTTCATCTATGTTGCCATATGTTTTAAATTTCATTTCTTTTTACCACTGTATAGGATTCCATCATGTGTATACTCCACTATTTGTTTATCCATTCATCAGTTGTTGGCACCTGGGCTGTTTCCAGCTTTTGGCTATCATGAATAACCTGTTCGTGTCACTGCTCTCAGTTCTTATATATCTAGTAATGATATTCCCGGGTTACATGGCAAGTCTATATTCAACTTCCTCAGGAACTGCTAAACAGTCCTCCACAGGCAGTACCATTCTACATTCCTCCCAACAGTGAATAAGTGTTCCTATCTCCCCACATCCTCTCCAAAATTTAGTTTTCCGACTTTTTAATAACGGCCAATCTAATATGTGTGAAATGATATTTGCATTTCCCTAATCACAAGTGATGTTAAACATTTTTTTCATGTGTTTCTTTGCCATTTGTATTTCTTCTTTGCACAGTTGTCTCTTCAAGTCTTTTGCCCATTTTTTAATCAGGTAGTTTGTCTTTTTATTGTTCAGTTATATGAACTCCTTATATATCATGGCTATTGAACCCTTATCAGATCTGTGATTGCCAAATATTTTCTCACATTGAGTAGGGTGCCTTTTCACCCTTTTGACAGTCCTTTGAGGTGCAAAAGCGTTGAAGTTTGAGGAGATCCCATTTACCTATTTTTTCTTTTGTTGCTTGTGCTTTAGGCATAAGCTTTAAGAAACTGCCACCTACCACAAGGTCTTGAAGATGTTATCCTACATTTTCTTCTAGGAGTTTCATGGTTGTTATTTTTATATTCAGGTCCTTGATCCATTTTGAGTTGATTTTTGTATAAGATGTGAGATAGGGGTCTTCTTTGTTTCTTTTGAATATGGTTATCCAATTCTCCCAGTACCATTTGTTGAATAGACTGTTCTGGCCCAGCTGGGTGACCTAAACAGCCTCGTCAAAACTCGCTTGACTGTAGATGTGAGGGTCAATTTCTGAGTTCTCTATTCACTTCCATTGTACAATCTGTCTGTCCTTATGCCAGTAACATGCTATTGTTACCAGTGTAGCTAAGTAATATGTTTTAAAGTCAGGAAGTGAGAGTCCTCCAACTTCTTTCTTCTTTTTTAAGACATTTTTTGTTATTTGGGGCCCCTTACCCTTCCAAATAAATTTGACTATTGGCTTTTCAGTTTCTGCAAAAAAGGCTGTTGGGATTTTTATTAAGATTGCATTGGAGAAGCAGATTTGGCTCAACAGACAGAGCATCTGCCTACCACATGGGACGTCCAAGGTTCAAACCCAAGGCCTTCTGACCTGTGTAGAGCTGGCCCATGTGCAGTGCTGATGAGCACAAGGGGTGCCATGCCATGCAGGGGTGTCCCCTGCATAGGGGAGCCCCACACACAAGAAGTGCGTCCCATAAGGAGAGCCGCCCAGCACAAAAAAGTGCAGCCTGCCCAGGGTGGTGCCGCACACATGGAGAGCTGATGCAGCAAGATGATGCAACAAAAAGAGACACAGATTGTGAGTGCCACTGACAAGAATACAAGTGGGCATAGAAGAACACACAGCTAATGGACACAGAGCAGAAACTGGGGGGGGGGTGGAATAATTAATTAATTAATTTAAAAGATTGCATTGAATCTGTAAATCAGTTTGGATAGAATTGGCATGTTAATGATACTTAGTCTTCCAATCCATGAACACGGACTGTCCTTCCATTTATTTAAGTCTTCATCAGTTTTTTTTTAAGATTTTTATTTTCTCTCCCCTTCCCCCCCCTCACCCCAATGTCTCCTTTCTGTGTCCCATTCACTGTGTGTTCTTCTGTGTCCACTTATATTTTTGTCAGGGGCACCGAGAATCTGTGTCTCTTTTTGTTGCGGCATCTTGCTGCATCAGCTTTCCATGTGTGTGGCACCACTCCTGGGCAGGCTGCACTTTTTTCATGTGGGGCAGTTCCTTGCATGGGGCTCCCCTACACGGGGGACACCCCTTTGTGGCATGGCATTCCTTGCACGCATCAGCACTGCATGTAGGCCAGCTCACCACACGGGTCAGGAGGCCCTCAGTTTGAACCCTGGACCTCCCATGTGGTAGGTGGATGCTCTTATCAGTTGAGCCAAATCCGCTTCCCATTTGTCAGTTTCTTTTAGCAATATTTTGTAGTTTTCTGAATACAAGTCTTTTATGTGCTTTGTTGACTTTATTCCTAAATATTTGATTGTTTTGTTGCTATTATAGATGAAATTTTTTTCTAATTTCCTCCACAAATTACACATCAGTAGTGTATAGAAATGCTATTGATTTTTGTGTACTAACCTGTTTCCCATCACTTTGCTGAACTCGTCTGTTAATTCTACTAGCTTTGTTGTGGATTTTTTAGGATTTTCTACATACAGGATCATTTCATCAGCTAATAGTGAAAGTTTTACTTTTTCCTTTCCTATTTGGGTACCTTTTATTTCTTTGTCTAACCTAATTGCTCTAGCTAGAACTTCTAGCCCAATATTGAATAATAATGGGGACAGTGGTCATCCTTGTCTTGTTCCTGATCTCAATGAGAAAGCTTTCAGTCTTTCACCATTGAGTACAATGCTAGCTGTAGGTTTTTCATATATGCACTTCACCATATTGAGAAAACTTCCTTCTATTCCTATCTTTTTGAGTGTTTTTATCAGGAAAGGTGTTGTATTTTATCAAATGCCTTTTCTGCATCAATCAAGAGGATCATGTGATTTTTCTTCAATTTATCAATGTAGTTTATTAAATTAATTGATTTTCTTGTGTGAAAACACTCTTGCATACCTGGGATAAAACCCACTTGATCATGGTGTATAATTCTTTTAATGTGCTTTTGGATTCTGTTTGCAAGTATTTTGTGGAGGATTTTTGCATCTATATTCACTAGGGATATTGGTCTGTAATTTTCTTTTTTTGTAGTATCTTTATCTAGTTTTAGTATTAGGGTGATGTTGACTTCATAGCATTAGTTTGGTAGCATTTTTTCCTGTCTAATTTTTTGGAAGAGCTTGAGCAAGATTGGTATTAGATTGTCTTTCTGTGATCAGTAGGATTCACCATTGAAGCTATCTAGCCTTAGGCTTTTCATCTTTGGAAGATTTTTGATGACTGTTTCAATCTCTTCACCTATGATTGGTTTGTTGAGGTCTTCTATTTCTTCTAAATAAGTCAGTGTAGGTGCTTCTTGTGTTTCCAGAAAATTTTCCATATCATCTACATTTTCTAGTTTTTTGGCATACAGTTGTTTATAGTATCCTCTCATGATCACTGCTATTTCTATGGGGTCAATTGTAATATCTACCCTCTCATTTCTGGCTTTACTTATTTGTGTCTTTATCTTTTTTTCTTTGTCAGTCTAGCTAAGGGTTTGCCAATTTTATTTTCTCAAAGAACCAACTTTTGGTTTTGTTGATTCTCTCTTGTTTTTGGTTGTTTTTTTTTTAAAGATTTATTTTTATTTATTTATTTATTTCCCCTTCCCTCACCCCCCCCCCCCCCACTGTTTTCTGCTCTCTGTGTCTACTTGCATTCTTGTCAGTGGCACTGGGATTCTGTGTCTCTTTTTTTGTTGTGTCATCTTGTGTCATCTCGTCAGCTCTCTCTGTTGCGCCACTCCTAGGCAGGCTGTACTTTTTTTCACACAGGGCGCACTCCTTGCACATGGGACTCCCCTACGCACGGCACACCCCTGCGTGGCATGGTACTCCTTGCCTGCATTAGCGCTGCGCGTGGGTCAGCTCACCACACAGGTCAGGAAACCCTGGGTTTGAACCCTGGACCTCCTATATGGTAAGCAGATACTCTGTCAGCATCCCTCTAACAGGGAAGCCAAATCCGATTCCCTATTTATTTGTTCTTGATTTCATTTATTTCTGCTCTGATCTTTACTATTTCTTCCCTTTTGCTTGTTTTGGGATTAGTTTTCTGTTCTTTATTTCTGAAGGACAGCTTTGCCTGATACAGAATTCTTGGCTGGCAGTTTTTCTCTTTCAGTACTTTAAATATATCATACCACTTCTTTCTCTCCTCCATGGTTTCTAATGAGCAGTTGGTACTTAATCTTTTCAAGTTTCCCTTGTATGTGATGCGTTCCTTTTCTCTTGCTGCTTTCAAAATCTTCTCTTTATCTCTGATATTCATCATTCTGAATAATAGGTATCTCGGGGTACGTCTGTTCATGTTTATTCTCTTTATGGTGGATTGTCCTTCTTGGATATTGATATTTATGTCTTTCATAAAAGTAGGAAAGTTTTCAGTCGTTTCCTCAAGTATTCTTTCTGCCCCTTTTACATTCTCTTCTCCTTCTGGGACACTGATAATATGTATGTTTTTGTGTTTCACATTGTCATTCAATTCCTTGAGGGACTGTTCCATTTTTTCCATTCTTTTTTCTTTCTGTTTTCCTGTCTTTTCCAGTTCAGATGTACTGTCTTCCAAAATCACCAATTCTGTCTTCAGGTATTTCAAATCTGCCTTTATGTGCCTCTAATGCATTTTTAATTTCATCCATTGTGTCTTTCATTCCCATAAGGTCAGTTATTTTTCTTTGAAGACTTTCAAATTGTTCTTTATGCTCACCCAGTGTCTTCTTAATGTCCTTTATCTCTTTAGTCATATTTTCTTTCAATTCTTTAAGATTATTTAGGAGAGTTGTGTGATCATCATTAATTAATTTTCTCAAGTCCTCAATCTCTTCAGGATATTTAGTTTGTTCCTTTGGCTGGGCCATCTCTTCTTGTTTCCTAGTATGGCTCAAATATTTGCTGATGTCTAGGCATCTGATATGTTGGTAAATTTACTCTGATGTCCAATTTCTATCTCTGGCCTCTTGTTATTTTTTCACAGCTCTTTGATATTTGGTTCATCTTATCTTTGAAATTGCCCAGCCTAAGTTACCAAAATCGTGCCAGGGACTCACTAACGGGTTGCAGACTTTCTCCAAGAGTGGGGTAAATAGAGCTCTATAAGCAGTTTATGGCCATGTTATTTCCAGACCGTCCAGCAGATGGCGCTCATTGGCGTACCTTTCTGAGGAGGTATCTCTCTCTCTCTGTTTTCCGTTGTTTTCATCTGGCCAGAGCCGAGATTCAAAGTGGACTCTGCTGGCCATATTCACTGAAGAAAAGCACCTCGACTTGCCTTTCCTTTTCCCTTTTAACAGCTGGCAGGAAGGAAGACCTCTCCTCCCCTTTCAGTTAGCTGAAATGAGGAGAAGCTTTACAAACCCCGCTGAATATCTCCGGGGTGAGGGAGAGGAGCCCTTCCTGGCAGCAGGGAAGTTTAGCAACTCACAGTTCGTTGTTTTGGTTTCTTCCTCTCTCTGTCCGTCACCCTCCTGTGAGTTGTGAATCACTGTTCTGGTCTGCTGACCCCCAAAGCAGGTCCCTCAGGCAGCCTTTGGCTGTTTCTCCTTTGTTTTTGTGAGAGCGGAGACTTTTCTTCCTCATCCGTCGCCATGTTCCCACCAGAAGTCCTCACTTTTTTGTTGCTCTAGCTAAGGGTTTGTTTATTTTGTTGATCTTCTCATGGAACCTGCTTTTGCTTTTGATGGTTCTCTCTATTGATTTTTTGTTCTCGATTTCATTTATTTCTGTCCTAATCTTTGTTATTTCTTTCATTTTACTTTGGGATTATTTTTTGGGTTCCTACTATGTGTTAAGCACTGTTCTAGGAGCTGTGGATATAGTAATGAACTAACGAGACAAAATAATCTCTGTTCTTATAGAGCTTAACTTCTGTGAAAAGAGACAGAAACAAAATATGCAAATTTGTAATATATTAGATGGTAATAAGCCTCATGGAGAAAAAAATAAAGAAGTTAAAGTGGGGTGGGGCAAATAACATGGATACGCAAAGCTTCACTGAGATGTCATTCAAGCAAAATCTGAATGGGGTGAAGGAGTGATCATATGGATATCTGGAGAAGAGCATTCCAGGTAGCAATGAGATCTCAGTATCTGGATCCAAGTGAGTGAGGGGCAGAGTAATAGGAAATGAAGTCCCAGAGGTGGGGATGCGAGATAAGAACAGGTAGGAGATTTCAAGAACTTGGGCTTTTCCTCCAAGGGAAATGGAAGTGAGTGGCGGGTTTTTTTTTTTAAACATTTAACTACATAATCTGACATATTTTTAAAGACTATAGAGTTATATTTTAAAACACACTTTTGGACAAATGGTGAGTCAAGGAGGAAACAGCAAAAGAAATCAGTAACTACCTTGAAATGAATGAAAATGGCAGCACAACGTATCAAAACCTGTGGGATGCAGCAAAAGCTGTACTGAGAGGAAAACTCATAGCCATAAATGCCTATATTAAAAAAGAAGAAAGAGCTAAAATCAAAGACCTAACTGTATACCTGGAGGAATTAGAAAAAGAACAACAAACTAACCCCAAAGGAAGTAGAAAGGAGGAAATAAAAATTAGAGTAGAAATAAATGAAATTGAAAATAAGAAAGCACTAGAAAAAATAAATCCAAAAGCTGGTTCTTCAAGAAAGTAATAAAATTGACAAACCCTTAGCTAAACTAACAAAGGAAAAAGGAAAGAAAATGCAAATACACAAAATAAGAAACAAGGATGGAGATATCACCACTGACTCCAGAGAAATATAAAGTATCATAAGAGGATACTTTGAAAAATTATATTCCAACAAGATGGACAACATAGAGGAAATGGGCAAATTCCTAGAAATGCACAAGCAGCCTCCATTAATGAAAGAAGAAATTGATGAACTCAACAGACCAATCACGAGTAATGAGATAGAATTAGTAATCAAAAACTTCCCAACAAAGAAGAGCCCAGGACCAGACAGTTTCACAAGTGAATTCTACCAAAACATTGTGAAAAGAACTAACATCCTGCTTAAACTCTTTTAAAAAAATAGAAGTGGGGGAACATTGCCTAACTCATTCTATGATGTCTACATCACCCTAATACCAAAGCCAAAGAAAGACACCACAAGAAAGGAAAACTATAGACCAATCTCTCAAATGAACCTAGGTGCTACAATCCTCAACAAAATACTTGCTAATCGCATTTAGCAACACATCAAATGAATTATACACCATGACCAAGTGGGTTTCATCCCTGGTGTACAAGGATGGTTCAACATAAGAAAATCAATCAATGTAATACACCACATAAACAGGTCAAAAGAAAAAAACCACATGATCATTTCTATAGATGCAGAAAAAGCATTCGACAAACTACAGCACCCTTTCCTGATAAGAACACTTCAGAAGATAGGAATAGAAGAAAACCTCTTCAACATCATAAAGGGTGCATATGAAAAGCCCACAGCTAACATCATAGTCAACAGAAAAATCCTAAAAGCTTTCCATTTAAGATCATGAACAAGCCAAGGATGCCCACATTCACCACCCCTATTTAACATTGTGTTAGAAGTACTTGCTCGAGCACTTAGAGAAGAAAAAGTTTGAAAAGGCATCCAAATTGGAAAGGAAGAAGTAAAAATTTCACTGTTTGCAGATGACATGATGCTATATATAGAAAGTCCTGAGAAATCTACAACAAAGCTTCTAGAGTTCATAAATGAGTTCAGTAAAATCACAGGTTGTAAGATCCATGTGCAAAAGTCAATAACATTTCTGTACACCAACAATGAACAATCTGAGGAGGAAATCAAGAAAAATATCCATTTACAATAACAATGAAAAGAATCAAACACCTAAGAATAAATTTAACTATAGGTGTAAATGACTTATATGCAGAAAACTACACAATACTATTAAAGGAAATCAAAGAAGGCTTAAATAAATGGAAGAATGTTACCTGTTCATGGATAGGAAGACTAAACATCATTAGGATGTCAATTCTACCCAAATTGATGTACAAATTTAACACAATCCCAATACAAATCACCACAGCATTTTTCACTGAATTGAAAAAACTAACTGAAATTTATCTGGAAGGGCAAGAAGCCCTGAATAGCCAAAGACATATTGAAAAAGAAAAACAAAATCGGAAGAATCACACTACCTGACTTTAAAAATTACTACAAAGCCAGAGTGGTCAAAACTGCATGGTATTGGCACAAGGATAGACATAATGACCAGTGGATCTGAATTGAGAGTTCTGATGTAGATTCTACATATACAGTCAATTGATATTTGGACAAGGTCACCAAGCTCATTCAACTGGGTGAAAATGGCCCCTTCGACTAATGGTCTGTATCTTTTAAAAATAAATAAACAATCTATTAAAATATGAAGCTAATTCATGAATATATGTTCCAACTCTATAGTCTCAGTAGTGTAATGTCTTATAAAAGTTAGGTTTTTATAAATTGTAGTGACAAACATATAACATTTGCCATTTAACCATTTAAAAAAATTTTAATTATCTTTTTCTTAAAGATACATGGTTCACACAAAATGCTACATTAAAAAATATAAGAGGTTCCCATATGCCCCACTACCCCCCCCCTCCCACATCAACAACCTTCTTCATTGTTGTGGCACATCCATTGCATTTGATGAGTACATTTTGGAGCATTGCTACACAGCATGGATTGTAGCTTATGTTGTAGTTTACTCTTTCTCCCAGTCCATTCAGTGGGTTATGGTGGGATATATAGTGTAAAAAGAAGAAAAAAAAGATGCTATATATATATATATATACCAAGAAAAATAGGAGCTCCCCCCACCCAGTGCCAAAGGATCTTTTCTATCTCCTGGCATCCTCTCAAGCTCATTACTTCAACATTTGGACTTGTCACCTCATGGAATTAATCTGGTTGAATTTTAACTTTGGGCAAACCTTAAGGTTTTCTAAAAGTTCCTTTGGATTTTCCATAAAAACCCATTCCTTGAGATTCAGAAAGCTTTTTAAATCTAATTTTATTAGCAGATTTTTTTGTAAAGCAAAACAATAAAAGAATGACCACACTTGAAATAGGATGTCAGTTTAAATTTACAAATTGTATTAAAATTTTTGTTTGCTTCCCAAAAAAATGAAGCTAAGAAAATAACCAAATACTATTAATAAGAAAATGAGACAATAATGATAGTTTTCAAAATAACAAGTTAAGTACAATTTTTTTTAATTTGGAATAATAAAAAAATAAATAAAAATGTAAAGTTTTTTTAAAAATTGGACATTATGTCTTTCATCACTGTACAATCTGTTATCTTGTATGTACAGTGACATTTTCTTCTTTTTATTCCCCCAGTATCTTACTTGTTTTTCATGTTGTCTTCAAAGAAGCTTTAGGTTACAAAAAAGTCATGTACAGAACAGGCGATTCTCATGTACCCAACATCCTCCCCCTTTTCCCCTTTCCCCTATTAATAACATTTTACAAGTGGATGGTATATTTGTTACAATCGATGCATTAATATTGAAACATTGCTACTAATATGGTCAATGATTTACATTATGGTTTATATTTTAGAACATTCAGTTGTATACGTTTTGATGAAATTTCACATGGCTTGTATCCAGAATTGCAAGATCATGTAGAACATTTCCGTTGCCCCCAAAATGCGCCATGTCCCATCTATTGTATTCCTCTGTTCCCTCCCCTCAGGACTTATGGCAAACACCAAGCTTCACTCCTTGAAGAACAAGCTTCATAGTTACTTGCAACAATATTGAGGGCTTGACATTGAAAGCAGGGAAATGAACAGATATATGCACACCAGTGTTCATAGGGGCATTATTCACTGTTCCCAAAAGTTGGCAACAACCCAAATGTCTATCAACTGATGAATGGATAAACAAATTGTGGTATATGCATACAATGGAATGTTACTCAGCTGTGAGAAGGAATGCAGTATTAATACACGGGATAATGTAAATCTTGAAGACCTTATGTTGAGTGAAGCAAGCCCAGCAGTGAATGAGAAATATTACATGACCTCACTGATATGAATTAAGCAAATTGAGCAGACTCACAGATCTAGAGCCTGGAAGATAGTTTTACAGGAGACAGAAAGGGAGAAGAAGTTGGTGATCCAATGCCCTTATGGGCAAAATCTATAAGGTGGAAGTGTGTAGTTATGCAGTGGATGGGTATGACTATGATGCATTGACACTATTGGGTTGGGCGGTGCTGCTTTATAAAAGGGTTTTCATCATACTGTTCTTACAGTAGCTAAAATTTGAACAACTTCAATTTCTAACAGCTGAAAAATTAAAACTATGGTATAATAAATAACACATGCAGTCCTTAAATTGTTTTCAAAGATTATTTAATGACATTAAGACATAAAGTGAAAATAGGATTTAAAAATTGATGCAATATTATCCAAATTTTTACTTTAAGTCTTTTATTTATAAATATATTTAAGAGGAAGTGGATATGTCTCAAGCAGTTGGGCACCCGGCTACACATGGTAGGTTCCCGGGTTTGGTTCCCAATGCCTCCTAAAGAAGACAAGCAAGATGGTGAGCTGACGCAACAGGCTGGTGTGGCAAGCTGATACAAAAGATGATGCAACTGAGAGACACATCAAGGAAACACAATGAGGAAGCAGGAAGCAAAAGTGGCTCAAGTGATTGGGTGCCTCCCTCCTGCATGGGAGGCTCCGGGTTCAGTTCCCGGTGCCACCTTAAAAAGAAAAAAAAGAAGATGAGCACACAACGAAAAGACACAGCAAGCACAAAAAACAAGGGGGGACAGAAATTTAAAAATAAAGACTTAAAGGATATATTCTCAATTATCATTAGTAGGATTTTAATTGATTTTTATTTCTTTGTATTTCTGTGTTTTTCAAAACTTGTCTAATAAACTGACCTTTTATTAAAACAGAAGTCTCAAGTTTAAGCCTTTTGACCCAGTAACACTCCTTATATAAGGATAAAGAAATAGTTAAACATAGAAAAAGATTCTCTGACATGTACATTGATGCTATTTATATTAGCAAAAATAAATAAATTGTCTAAATAACTAACAAATGGAGAATGATTAAATCATGATGCACCCAGGGAAGCAGATTTGACCCAACAGATAGGGCATCCGCCTACCACATGGGAGGTAAAAGGGTCAAACCCAGGGCCTCCTGACCTGTGTGGAGCTGGCCCACACGCAGTGCTGATACACCCAGGGAGTACCCTGCCACACAGGGGTGTCCCCGCGCAGGGGAGCTCCACGCTCAAGGATTGTGCCCCGTAGGGAGAGCCATGCAGCGCAGAAGAAAGTGCAGCCTGCCCAGGAATGGTGCCACACACACGGAGAGCTGACGCAGCAAGATGACGCAACAAAAAGAGATACAGATTCCTGGTGTGGCTGACAAGAATACAAGTGGACACAGAAGAACAGCAGCAATGGACACAGAGAGCAGACAACTTGGGGGGGTGGGGGAGGAAGGGGAGAAAAATAAATTTAAAATCTCAAAAAAAATTATAAAAATGCTATGGCTACAAGTAGTACAAGTAGCTTTATTTTTAAAAAATCATGATGCACCTATATTATGCAGCTGGTAAATATTTTCAGTGAAATAAGAAAATGCTCATGGTATTAAAAAAAGGAGGATAAAGAATTGTGCATACACTATGATCTCAGTCATATTTTAAGAAATGAAAGATTGGGAAGCGGACTTGGCCCAGTGGTTAGGGCGTCTGTCTACCACATGGGAGGTCTGCGGTTCAAACCCCGGGCCTCCTTGACCCGTGTGCAGCTGGCTCATGCGCAGTGCTGATGCGGGCAAGGAGTGCCCTGCCATGCAGGGGTGTCCCCGTGTAGGGGAGCCCCACGCGCAAGGAATGCGCCCCGTAAGGAGAGCCGCCCAGCGCGAAAGAAAGTGCAGCCTGCCCAGGAATGGTGCCGCACACACGGAGAGCAGACACCACAAGATGACGCAACAAAAAGAAACAAATTCCCATGCTGCTAACAACAACAGAAGCGGACAAAGAACATGCAGCAAATAGACACAGAACAGACAATTGGGGCAGGGGAAGAAGGGGAGAGAAATACATAAATCTTTAAAAAAAAAAAAAAAGGAAGACTGAAGATGGTCAAAATATTAGCAAGTTATAGGTAATTTTAATATTTTATTTTCTTTCTATATTGTCTGAATTGTCTATCCTGAGTATGTATTACTTCATACTCAAACACTATTTAAATGCCTTGAAAAAAAGATAGAGTGCCAGGAGAAAGAAATGTTTAAGGAGGAAAGAAGAGGTCTGGAATCACTTCTAGGGAATATATGCTGAGGAAAAGTAAATGAATGGTTATTAAACAGAAAGTTCAATTTTATGTAATATGGCAAACCTGTTTAGTTTTATGTCTTCCAGCAGTGCTTATTAGTCTGACAGCAAACCTAGCAGAAGTCACTGTAGTCACCTAGGGTTAGGAGTGTGTGGCAAAGGGTCAGGAAGTCTTAATTTCTGGTCATCCTCCATATTTGACATGTTTTTGTAAACTGTAAAGTTCTAGAAAGATGACAGTGGTAATTTTCATCTGTCACCATGTCCTAGTTCAAGCCCTGATCATTCGTACTTAAACTTACTGTTCTTTCTTCCTCCAAGCCTACCAAACCATCTTTTACATTATTCCCAGAGTTCTTTTTCTAAAGTACTGGTCATATCGTGTTATCTTTCCTTTTCAGCAACCTGTGTTGGCTCTCCGTCACTTTAGAATGTCGGAACTTTTAAGCCACAGATTCTGGTCTCAATGTACCTTTCTACCCTAATCCCTTACTGTACCTCCATATACTTTTTTCTCTGTCCTCATCATCCTACCTACCCTTTCCTAAAAAGGCTTAGCTAACACTCCGTATTTTTGCTTATCCTATAGCCTCTAAAACATTTGACAGACCAAGTGGACTTACAGTTAGATGACTTGTGTTCTCACTTTGTTCTGCTGTTTACAGATAACTGTGTGACCTTTAGTATGTTATTTTAACCTCACTGAGCCTCAATTTTTAAAAATTTCTTCCTTTTCCTAATGTTAAATACCTACCTCAAGGAGTTATTAGGATTCATTCAGATAATGAATGCAAAAGCATGCTATAAACTAATGCATGCCACAAACATATGGCATTATTTTCTACCTACCTCTGTCAGGATGCTTTTGACTTCAAATAACAGAGCCCCAACTGAAAAAGTCTTAAACAATGAGGAAGCAATTCTGGAGGTAAGGCAGTTCCCAGGTTGGTTTATTCAGCAGCTCAATAGTATCTTGAGGGAAATGGGATCCTCCCAACTTCCTGCTCTGCTATTCTTTGTTGTTTTGTTCTCTTGGGCTTCCCTTTGTGGTCCTAAAATGATGGTTATAGTCTTATGTGTCATATGCAGACAGCAACGTTCAGAAGTGGAAAAGGAGACGTTGCTTTCATATGCCCCCTTTTAAGAGCTAAAAAATCTTTCTGGAAGCCTCTTCTTACCCCTTCTCCACCCCGTTAGCTTTCTTGATATCTAACTGATGAAAATTGTAGTTCATGCTCATGCCTAAACAAATAGTCCCTGGGAAAGAGAAAGAGCTAATCTTGATTAGCTTAGAATCAATCATGATTCACCGCCTGGTGCTAGCTCCCAAGTCTCCTGAAGGAACAGGTGCTCAAAAAATGACCAAGTGGGGGCACTCTGTTAGAGGGGAAAAGACTGTGATAGCACGATGTCTTCAGATATGATCGTAGTTTGTTAAGGTGAGGAGATAAAAGAAGAGATGATAAGTAGTAGATTCAGCATTAAGAGAAATTTGCTAATAGTGTAACAAGATTTCTTTCAGGCATCAGATAAAATGATAAGAGAACAAGGGGGGTGGAAAGAATATAAGACTTTTGTTTTGCTGGTTTTACATCTCAGTTTTAAAGTTTGTCTTATGTCTAAATAGGTATGCAGTGGAACTGATGAAGACCCTGATGATAAAAATGCACCATTTCGGCAACGACCATTTTGCAAATATAAAGGACATACTGCTGATCTCCTTGATCTTTCATGGTCTAAAGTAAGAAATACTTACTTGAATTGCGTATTACTTGTAGTAACTATGACTTTAGGATTAAAATAAAGGTTTTATTTGTAGGATTGTCAATACTGTCGAACGTTTGAATGTTCATACATACTTTATGGAAGTTATCTACAAATTAACCCAGGAAGAAGGTCATCAGGATAAGCTAATAAAATGATACTTTATATTACTTAATAGCTTCTATATGGGCCTTTCTATATATTTGCTACCCTTTGCTTCTTTTATTAGCAATAATTTTGCAGAGTATCTGTCCTCAGCAGAATGGGTATGACTTCAACTATAAAGGTAAAGTCTGATCTCTCTAATCAAGCCTGCTTTGGAGCTAATCTTCTACATTCATGAAATTATTAATATAGGTTTAGCAATTATAATCTGTGAATTAATGATGAATCATCACTTTCTGACTTTTTTCATTAGAGAAAATCATTCAGAAGTAAGGTAGCTATATGTCAATGAGCAAATATCTTAATAGTTTTGCCAAAATTTAAGGAGATATTTAAAGTTTCATATAAGGTGTTTGAAACATGAACCATTTTTTGCAAATTTTGCATTCCTTACACTTCCTTTGTATTAAAATCTGTTAGCAGAATCTAAAATCTATTAAGAATTTGAAAAAATCTAATCTATAAAAGTCTTCAATTGAGAAAAGTCACTTAAGTTAACAACATAATATCAGAGATACTAGTTATGTCCATATATCCTAACTGTGTTAGGAGAACCTCCAGCACCACAAAGACATCACTGATAAATCTTGGAAAGTCAGACTTTCCCTGAGCTCCAACTTTGAATTACTATATTTATGAATTGTGTCCTATCATACCTGTTCAGGTGTTCTGGATGCTTTTTATAACCCATCCATCATAATATATTTTCAGAACAAGTTTGGGCCTTGCCTTGGTTACAGGCAGTCTGGTTTTTAAACTGAGCCCTAATTGCGTCATTGTATTCCTCCCCCCATCCTGTGCCCTAAATTGTCAGCGGATAGAAAGCTAAGGTGTTCACGATAATCATATTCATATGGAATAAGAAATACAAAGCATTTTGGGAATCTTGTACTCATTTCACTTTCTTAAAGCAAGCCAATAATTTTCCTGAAATAAAACACTAACTGGAAGGAATTAGATCTCCATTGGCCATCTTCTAATTAGGATTCGTACCTTTTCTTTGAACTCATTCTACATAACCTTTTGTAGCATTTGATGATTTGATGCTATTGATCTTTCTTGAAATACTCTTCTTGGTTTTGTAACACTGTATTTCTCAATTCTTTTCCTGTCTCACTGACCATTTGTCTTCTTTCTTTCCTGGAGGCAGCAGTAAATATTAAAAAGAGTATGAGACATAGAAAGAGAAGGTCTGAATTTGACCCCTAATTTCTCCACTTATAGTGTGGCCTTGGACAGATTAATTCCAGTTCCTCCTATTAAAGTAACAAATAGTCACTACTTCACACTCTGGTTGTGGGAATTATTGAGAATCTATGCAAATAAATTTGCTGTATACTCAGTACTTTGCATTCGCTCAAAACATATTGATCACTTTACAGCCAGAAGAGGTGATATGACCTAATAGTTAAGAGCATGAGCTCTGGAGCCAGATTCTCAGAGTTCATGTCCTACCTAGTCTGCCCCTTACAAGGGTGTGATTTGGGGCACATCACTTGACCTCACCATTCCTCCATCTGCAAAATAGGCATAATAAAAATAGCTTCCTCATAAGGCTATAGGGGAAGATTAACTGAGTGAGTAAATATAAAGAATTTGCCTGGAACATAGTAATTCATATTAGCTATTATCACCATTATCACCACCATCATCACTATGTGCCAGGTAGTGTTTTAAGAGGTGGGATACAGACAAAATTTAAGTACTTTACATGTGTTCTGTTTGTCCCCTCAAAACATGCCTTATGATAAAGTTGATGCTTCTTTATCATGGATTAAAAGAAAACTGTATGGGGAGCAGGTATAGTTCAGGGCTGAGTGCCTGCTTCCCATGTATGAGGTCCTAGGTTCAATCCCTAGTACTTTAAAAAAAAAGAAAACTGTGTTTCATAGTAGTTAAGGAACATGCCCAGAGGCATAGAACTAGGGATTGAGAGCATTGGGATTCAAACCACTTGGATTTCGAGCATTACCATGTAGCCCATTCCTGTGCCACAATAGCTAATCACTACCAATAAACAAGATTACAAAAATGATAGGCATTGGACAAGTTGCAGAGATTTAAGAAATCTTAAAATTCTTACATACTTTGTTGGCATTTTTTTAAATGAAATTAGGATGGGACAATAATAAGAGTTTGTGTCCATCCAGCTATCTACTTGTCTCAAGTGAGTAGTATTCATTTTTAAAGATGGGTGCCAGTCTGTAACTTGTTTCTTACCAGTCCCTAATGAGACAAATATAGAATACCAGCTCTCTCTGGGCTTGGAGTTGATTCACAGCAACATGGCGAAACGCACCAAGAAGGTTGGAATTGTTAGTAAATATGGAAACCGTAATGGCTCCTCCCTTTGGAAAATGGTGAAGAAAATTGAAATCAGCCAGCACACCAAGTGTACTTACTCTTTCTATGGCAAGACCTAAATGAAGAGAAAAGCTGTGGGGATATGGCATTGTGGTTCCTGCATGAAAACAGTAGCTCGTGGTGCCTGGACGTACAACACCACCTCTGCATTCACAGTAAAGTCTGTCGTCAGGAGACTGAAGGAATTGAAAGACCAGTAGGAGGGAAACGGACTTGGCCCAGTGGTTAGGGCATCCGTATACCACATGGGAGGTCCGCGGTTCAAACCCCGGGCCTCCTTGACCCGTGTGGAGCTGGCCCATGCGCAGTGCTGATGCGCGCAAGGAGTGCCCTGCCACGCACGGGTGTCCACGTAGGGGAGCCCCACGCGCAAGGAGTGCACCCGTAAGGAGAGCCGCTCAGCGTGAAAGAAAGTGCAGCCTGCCCAGGAATGGCGCCGCCCACACTTCCTGTGCCACTGACGACAACAGAAGCAGACAAAGAAACAAGACGCAGCAAATAGACACAGAAAACAGACAACCGGGGGAGGGGGGAATTAAATAAATAAATAAATCTTTTTAAAAAAAAGAAAGACCAGTAGGAGTACCACAATTTGGACAATCTCTAGCCTGAAATAAATGGGTTAATTTATGTAAAAAAATATAGATAGATAGATAGATAGATAGATAGATAGATAGATAGATAGATAGATAGAATACCAGTCTGAAGCGATAAGTACAGAAACTAAGAGTGACCATTTAGAAATTCTTATGGCAGGATTTCAGAGTAATTTCATGACTATTTAATCTAATATTTTTAAAACTGGGGCTTCTATTTTGTATAATAATTTTTAAAAACAGGGCTTGTATTTTGCATTGTCTTATTTTCACTTCATTCTTCTAGTAATTTTTTTCTATATTTTATGGTAGTATCAGCTGATGACTCAGAAATTTTAAAAAGCAAAACAAAGTCTTTTACCACAAATAGAGAAGCACTGGCCTAGATGACAGTTATTTCAGGTAGCTCTGCCCCATACAGTAATGGTCCCCTAAAGCCATATCCTTACATTTCCCAACTCCCACCTTGAGCCAGAGGAAATGAGCAAAATTTCTGCTATTCTAGCCCCAGATGCAGGGGGCCTTTCTTCCTCTTCTCTACTTAACCAAAATGTATTCATCCTTTAATGTGCTTCCTGAATCCCATTCTCCTTTACAAGGCTTTTCCTAACAGCTAAAGTGAATATTGATCTGTTTACCTGAATTTCTATAGCACTTACCTCTATGTTATTTTCTTACACTTTCATTTTTATTTAAGTATTTGCTGTGCACATTCCTAAGTCTTGTTGGCAATAAGATTGTAAGCTTCTAAGGGTAGGGACCACATCTTAATTTACTATTGTTTCTTTTTAGTGTCTATCATGGTCGGTGTTTATAGTGGATTTTCTATTTGCTGAAACTTGTTATTTTATGCCAGGTAATAGGAATTACCTTGTGAATTCTTTTAATAACACCCCTTTGAGGTAGGGGATATATCATTTTGTAGATTAGGAAGCTGAGCCTCTGTAACCTGCATACAAGATTGCAAAACTAGTTATAAACTAGCTATAAAACTAGTTTTAGAACTTAGATTTGAATCCAATTTCTTTGACTCCCAAGATCATTGCTTGGTCTATGAAAATTATTTAATTTCACTTATTCAGTGAGCATTGTTGAATAGAGAAAATCCTCTTGGCAAAATAAAACAGGTCTTAACATGTCTTCAGCATCTTCACTATAATTTTAGAGATATCTTCAGATCTCTTTCAAATGCTTAGACAATGGACTGTTGCACGAACTGAATAAAGTCAGTTTTTAGGTTTAATTTTTATACAGTTGTTATTAACCAACAGGAAATAATAATGCAAACTGCATATACTCTTCAAAACTCTTCTGGAACTGAGTGGATCTTTTTGTTTTATTTTGTTTCCTTTTTTGTAATAAATTCTATTTTTAGAGAAGTTTTAGATTACAGAAAAGTTATATTGAAAGTATAGGGAATTCCCATATAACCCCTCCCCCTCCCACATTAGTGTAATGGTACATTTGTTATGATTGATGAACCAATACTGAAGCATTGCTACTAACCAAGGTCTCTAATTTACCTTATGGTTTGTTTATACTTTGTGCTGTACAGTTTTATAGGTTTTGACAAAATGTATAATGGCCTGTATCCATCATTACAGTATCATGCAGAACAATTCCAATTCCCTAAAAATGCCCTGTTGGAACTGAGTGAATCTTGAAAGTAGAAACACTCTTACATGCTTCAGAGGTTATGGTAAATCTTTCCAAAATTCTGCTTTTTAGTTATAAAGTGGGCCATCTCTTTGAAATGGTTATACCACATATAATGTACACTTCTTAAACTAGCCAAAAATAGCATATATTTATCAATACAATTACGTATCAAAATCAGTATTTGTGCTTCATGTTTTCACAGACTAAAGATTCTTTTTTGTGTGTGGGAGAATATATGTACCATAAAATTTTGCTGTTTTAACCATTTTTAAGTATACAATTGAGTGGCATTAATTCATTCACAGTGTTATGCAACTCTCACCACTATCTATTCCCAAAACTTTTCTTCACCCCAAACAGAAATCGTGTACCCATAACGCAATAATTCCCCATTTCCCCCTCCCCCCACCCCTTGTAACCTTTAAGTTACTTTCTGTCTCTACAAATTTGCCTACTCTAGGTAGTTCGTATAAGTGGAGTCATACATATTCATCCCTTAGTGTCTGACTTATTTCACTCAGCATATCTTTTTCAAGCTTCATCCATGTTGTAACATGCATCAGAACTTCATTCCTTTTTATGGCTGAATAATATTCCATTGTATGTATGTACCACGTTTTGCTTATCTATTCTTCTGTTGATGGACACTTGGGTTGTTTCTAGTTTTTGGCTATTCTGAATAATGCTTCTGTGAACATTGGTGTACAAGTATCAATTTGAGTCCCTGCTTGCAATTCTTTGGGATATACCTAGGAGTGGAATTGTTGGATAATATGATAATTGTATGTTTAATTTTTTTGAGGGACCACCAAATGATTTTCCTGAACATACTTAATAAGTTTCAACAAATGACAAAGAATCTTGTTGCCTTTCATAATGTGTTTCACTTAACCACTCTGCAGAACAATGTAGTGGTTAACCAGAGCCTGAATCTGGAGCCAAACTACCTGGGTATAAATCCCAACTCTGCCACTGACGAGCTGTGTAATCTTAGGCAAGTGTTTAACCTCTGTATGTCAGTGTTCTCATTTGTAGAAGGGGATATAAGGTACCTACCTTATAGGGTGGCTGTAGCGTGCTAAGAACAATGCTGAGCACATTGTAAGTACTCAGTAAATGTCGTCATTATCATTACCTTGATTTCTTTGGTACCTTTAGGCATACCATAGAATATTAGGGTCTCATTTGGGTTTCCTACTGCAGTAAAACTAATAGTTCTCCACTTTAAATAGATTATGTTTACAAGTGAAGAACTTCTGCGAGCTGGAAGCTTTAGACAGATAGAAGCTTGGTTCCTGGGTGATGGTCAACCACAGTGCCTAAATCAGTCATATTACCCTCTTCTAGCTTTGAAAGTTCTATACTATTCTGAGAGATTTGATGATTTATCTTCTTTCATTGCCTGGCCTAGGGTGTGACAGGTGCACAATAGCTTTTTGAAGACATTGTTAGAGACAATAAGAGATCCAAATGTGAGTTAAAATTAACCAGTGTTATCAATGTGAACATTACTGAAGTGATGATCAAATGAATTATATGCCTTGTACTCCTAGCTAAGTTCCTCTATGTACAGGCTATGACAACTAAGACACAATGTAGTCCACTGCCTGGTTCCTGGCTGACTCTTTTTGACATAGGACATAAGATTAATCCTAATTTCAGAATGGGTAATGTGGAAAAGTCTTTGAAGGGATGAAGTATGGCACTGAACTGAAAAAATGAGATCTTCCAAGTGTATTAATCAGTGTCATTTACTCCACAGAACTACTTTCTACTTTCTTCATCAATGGATAAAACAGTCAGGCTATGGCATATTTCCAGAAGAGAATGTCTTTGCTGTTTTCAGCATATAGACTTCGTCACTGCCATAGCATTCCATCCAAGAGTAAGTTGCTGTTTGTACATATTTTCTTTGCTTACACTTATAAGGAAAATGAAGGAACTTGCTTTCTCTGGAAGGTAACAGGACTACAGGAAATCTGTTATTAACAGCCCATATAGTTAAAAGCAACTTAATTTAGTGTTTCATTTTGCTTTGAAAACGAGAAAGGAAATGGTCTGCTAATCTGGGTTAAAAGAACTGGGAATGGGGAGCAGATTTGGCTCCAGCACTCCTGGGTTCAGTTCCTGGTGCCTCCTGGAAAATAAAAAATAAGAAAGCAAAACAAACCCAGGGAAGCCAATGTGGTTCAGTGGTTGAGCACCAGCTTCCTACACACGAAGTCCCGGGTTCAATCCCTGACCCCTGGTATCTCAAAAAAAAAAAAAAAAAAAGAACTGGGAATGTAATATTCTAAATATAACAGTGCTGGGAAGCAGATTTGGCTCAATTGATAGAGCATCTGCCTACCATATGGGAGGTCCAGGGTTCAAACCCAGGGCCTCCTGGCCCATGTGCAGTGCTGATGTGCGCAAGGAGTGCCATGCCACACAGGGGTGTCCCCCACAAGGGAAGCCCCATGCGCAAGGAGTGCACCCCATTAGGAGAGCCACGCCATGCTAAAAAAAAAGTGCAACCTGCCTAGGAGTGGCACCACACACATGGAGAGCTGATGCAGCAAGATGACGCAACAAAAAGAGACAGAGATTCCTGGTGCCACTGACAAGAATACAAGTGAACAAAGAAGAACACATAGAGAGCCAACAATGGGAGGGGGGGCAGGAATAAATAAAAAAATAAATCTTTAAAAAATAATTAAATAAATAAAACAGTGCAAAGTCATTCCAAATCCATAATTAGGCATGCTAGGTAGAAAGAAAGAAAGTATCCTGGTAAAGATGGGAGATACTAGAAATGGAAGAAAGGGACATAGCACATGGTTAAATGAGAAATGGAAATACATAGGAACGTTTGGGAGGCCTGGGGGATGCAAGAGAAAAAGAAGAAAAGATCGAAAGTGGCAAAAATCAAAAATTCATTATGAAAATAAGTAGAGAATTTGAACTGCCCTGCCAAATTCCTTGATCCTACATTGCTGTATGATTGCATTTTCAATCATGTCTTTATCTGTATATGTTTTACACCCATTGTCTTTTTATTGCACATTTTAATTATATTCACATTTCTTTCTCTTTTCTCTCAAATTAAGAAAGAAAACAAGACTTTTTTTCCTCTCAATATAATTTCCTTCCCTGGGCAGGCTTTTAATATAGGCAGTAATAATTCTGGATCCTTAGAAGATTTGGTTAAGAACTTTTAACAATTAAAAATGTTTAGTCTTGGCGATGGACTTTGCCCTGTGGTTAGGGCGTCCGTCTACCACATGGGAGGTCCGCAGCTCAAACCCCGGGCCTCCTTGACCCGTGTGGAGCTGGCCCATGCACAGTGCTGATGCGTGCAAGGAGTGCCGTGCCACACAGGGGTGTCCCCCACGTAGGGGAGCCCCACGCGCAAGGAGTGTGCCCCATAAGGAGAGCCACCCAGCGCTAAAGAAAGTGCAGCCTGCCCAGGAATGGTGCCACACACACGGAGAGCTGACACACAAGATGATGCAACAAAAAGAAACACAGATTCCCATGTCGCTGACAACAACAGAAGCAGACAAAGAAGACGCAGCAAATAGACACAGAGAACAGACAACTGGGAAAGGGAGAGAAATAAATAAATAAAATAAATCTTTAAAAAAAACATGTTTAGTCTGGGAAGCACACATGGCTCAACTGATAGAGCATCCATCTACCATATGAAGGGTCCAGGGTTCGATCCCCAGCACCTCCTGACCCGTGTGGCAAGCTGGCCCATGTGCAGTGCTGCCGTGTGCAAGGAGTGCCGTGCCACACAGGGGTACCCCTGCATAGGGGAGCCCCATGCGCAAGGAGTGCGCCCCACAAGGAGAGCCACCCCACATAAAAAAAAGCACAGCCCACCCAGGAGTGGCACCACACACACAGAGAGCTGACACAGCAAGATGACGCAACAAAAAAGAGATGTAGTTTCCCATTGCCACCGAGAATGCAAGCAGATGCCGAAGAACACACAGCAAACGGATACAGAGAGCAGACCGCGGCGGGGGAGGGGGGGAAAGGGAGAGAAATAAATAAAATAAATCTTTAAAAAAAAATGTTTAGTCTGAGGGAGGATTATGGGAAGATGGCAATGGACTGACAGGCGGGCTGAATGCTGTCACAAAAGCAATGGAGAAAGAGCCAAAAGCTGTCTGAGGGACCTGCTTTGGGGGTTAGCAAAGCAGGACAGTGCTACACA
The DNA here is from genome assembly GCF_030445035.2 of Dasypus novemcinctus. Lineage (NCBI taxonomy): Eukaryota > Metazoa > Chordata > Mammalia > Cingulata > Dasypodidae > Dasypus > Dasypus novemcinctus. The sequence goes on from NC_080704.1 coordinate 128,024,971, forward strand.
ACTCCCAGGAGGGTAAGGAACAGAGAGATGAAGAAGCCAAAATGACAAATGTAAGTTACCAAGCCCCCATGGTGGCTGGGAAGTGCAGACATTTGCATTATCAGTGTCCCAGAAGGAGAAGAGAATGGAAAAGTGGCAGAAAGAATATTTGAGGAAATAATGACCAAAAACTTCCCAACTCTTATGAAGAACATATATTTCAATATTGAAGAAGGACAATGCACCCCAAAAAGAATAAATCTGAACAGACCTACCCCAAGACACCTACTATTCAGAATGACAAACATCAGAGATAAAGAGAGGATTCTGAAAGCACCAAGAGAAAAGCAAAGCATCACATATAAGGGAAACTTGGTAAGATTAAGTGCCACCTCTCATCAGAAACCATGGAGGAGAGAAGGAACTGGTATAATGTATTTAAGGTATTAAGAGAGAAAAACTTCCAGCCAAGAATTCCAATTCAAGCAAAGCTGTCCTTCAAAAATGAGGGTGAGGGAAGTGGACTTGGCCCAATGGATAGGGCGTCCACCTACCACATGGGAGGTCCGCAGTTCAAACCCCGGGCCTCCTTGACCCATGTGGAGCTGGCCCATGCGCAGTGCTGATGCACACAAGGAGTGCCGTGCCACGCAGGGGTGTCCCCCATGTAGGGGAGCCCCACATGCATGGAGTGCTCCCCGTAAGGAGAGCCACCCAACGCAAAAGAAAGTGCAGCCTGCCCAAGAATGGCGCTGCACACACGGAGAGCTGACACAACAAGATGATGCAACAAAAAGAAACACAGATTCCCGGTGCCACTGATAAGGATAGAAGCAGTCACAGAAGAACACACAGCAAATGGACACAGAAAGCAGACAACTGGGGGAGGGGGAAAGGGGAGAAAAATAAATAAATAATCTTTTAAAAAAAATGAGGGTGAGTTCAAGGTATTCACAGACAAACAAAAACTGATAGAATATGTTACCAAAAGACCAGATTTGCAAGAGATAGTAAAGGGGGTGCTGCAGTCTGAAAGGAAAAATCAAAGGTGAGAGATTTGGAGAAGCACTTAGAAATGAAGATATTAGGACGGGTAAACTAAAGGATAAGAAGACAGACAATAGAATGATATGACAGCAGAGAACCTAAGGGCAAAATGGAAGAAGTAATGCCTTTACAGTAATAACACTGAATGCTAATGGATTGAACTCGCCAAGCAAAAGATATAGACTGCTAGAATGGATTAAAAAAATATGAGCCATCTATATGTTGTGTACAAGAGATCCACCTCAGACATAAGGATCCAACTAGGTTAAAAATGAAAGTTTGGAAAAAGATATTCCATGTAAATAGTAACCAAAAAAGAGCTGGAGTAGACCAGATAAATGTAAAATAATGTTATAGTATATGAACAATAATTACTCAGGGCAACTGGCAAATTGTTCCTGTGATCAGTATTCTAATTTTTTTTCATACAAAATAAACACTTGCTTTTAATTGAGAGGGACTGGAGAAGAGATGCATTTTTGGATACTTCATTTTTCTTTAACCTTTTCTTATTCATACTCTTTAATTTTAATTACAATACTCTATCTGGATCAATAATGATTTAGCATAAGAGAAGCGGACTTGGCCCAATGGATAGAGCATCCGCCTACCACATGGGAGGTCCACAGTTCAAACCCAGGGCCTCCTTGACCCGTGTGGAGCTGGCCCACGCACAGTGCTGATGCGCGCAAGGAGTGCTGTGCCACACAGGGGTACCCCTGTGTAGGGGAGCCCCACGCACAAGGAGTTCTCCCCATAAGGAGAGCCACCCAACGTGAAAGAAAGTGCAGCCTGCCCAGGAGTGGTGCCGCACACACGGAGAGCTGGCGCAGCAAGATGATGCAACAAAAAGAGACACAGATTCGTGGTGCCGCTGACAAGAATAGAAGTAGACACAGAAGAACACGCAGCAAATGGACACAGAGAACAGACAACTGGGGTGGGGGGGGAAGGGGAGAGAAATAAATAAAAATAAATCTTTAAAATAAGAAGAAGAATGATTTAGCATGACTACTATTGAACAAGATTTTTAATTTTTCTGCCTCATAAAATTTGAGTAGACAAATTGTTATCTGCTGTAATTCATTCCAATAAGATATGAAGAATCCCTAAATAGGAATTTGATTATCTAGAAAGAATTATGGCCTAAATGGAAATTAAATGACTAAACCAATAGTTTATTTCATTCTTACCTGGCCTTGCACTCTCTTTTAAAATTTGTAATTTCTTTCAATCTATTTTTCTATTTATTTTACAATATTATAATAAAGGACTTTTTAATAGTTAAAAGAAAAGCCATTGATTATACACTTTGGATAGATCATATGGTATGTGAATATATCTCAATAAAACTATTTAATATATAAATAAATAAATAATTGTGCAAGAATAGCCAGAAATAGCAGCTATATACAGCAGGGGAAACATATTGAGAAGTGGGGAATTTTCTTGTTTGTTTGTTTTATTTTTTGTTTATTATAATTATTGAAAAAATTAAAATGCTTCAATAATGATTGAAGTGATGAACACACAACTGTGTGATTATACCAAGTACCATTGATTGTCCACTTCGGATAAATTGTAAGCTTTATTAATATGTATCAATAAAATTGATTTCATTATTTAAAAAAGCAGAGGACATTAAAAAGTCAGAAATAAATTGTTAACAAGAAAAAAAAAGAAAGCAAATTTGTTCTACCTGGCAAAGAAATGATGTGGGAAAAACACCCACACTTTGATAGAGCTACCGCAAATTAAAAAGAAAGATCTCGGGATGTAGTTGGTGATGTTCTGTTGTAAAAAAAGGAAAATTCCATCAGGTTTCTTGGCTGAACAAAAGAACAAATAGGAAAATTAAGTGTGTGGATATTTACGAAGCACTTCTGGAGGCTGGAGACCAGAAACTTCATAGGTGAATATCAATACAACAAAAAACAAATCTCAGTGTCTGGTAGATGAGCCTAATGAAATAACAAATGATTTTTTTTTTTTTAAGATTTATTTATTTTATTTAATTTCCCCCCCTCCCCTGGTTGTCTGTTCTTGGTGTCTGTTTGCTGCGTCTTGTTTCTTTGTCCGCTTCTGTTGTCATCAGCGGCACCCGCTTCTGTTGTCGTCAGCGGCACGGCAAGTGTGGGCGGCGCCATTCCTGGGCAGGCTGCTCTTTCTTTTCACGCTGGGCGGCTTTCCTCACAGGCGCACTCCTTGCGCGTGGGGCTCCCCCACGCGGGGGACACCCTTGCGTGGCACGGCACTCCTTGCGCGCATCAGCACTGCGCATGGCCAGCTCCACACGGGTCAAGGAGGCCCGGGGTTTGAACCGCGGACCTCCCATATGGTAGACGGACGCCCTAACCACTGGGCCAAAGTCCGTTTCCCAACAAATGATTTTTGTAAGAAAAAAAATGTTTGGTCTGCGGTCCCATCAAGCCTTTAGAGCTTCTTTCTGAATAACGCCCCCATCTGCCACATCTTTGGGTGACAGGAAGAGAGCAGCAAAAGATGTATTTATCCCTGTTCGCAATTGTGAATGAAATCCTTTCCCCAACTCTAGTTTAGCTATAAATTATCAGGGTGAGAGATATTACATGAAGAAACATAGTGGGTTTAAAGGAAGTGGCAAGATGGAATCACACACATGTATAAGTATATATATGTAAATAAATTCTGAATCTTTAAGAGTAAGGTTAAGTTCTTCTACTGGTAGGCTTGAGTAGAGCCATAACCATAAATATAAAATGTTCATCCTTCTCAGATTGTTCTTTTTTATTTCTTTATTAGAGAAGTTCTGTGTTGACAGAACAATCATGCATAAAATACAGGATTCCCATACACCATCCCACCACACACAACTTACACTGGTGTGAAACATTTGTTAAAATTGATCATAGCACATTTTCATATGTACTATTAATTAAAGTCCATTAATTTTTAGGGTTCATTGTGTAGTGTAGTTCCATGGATTTTTTTTTTAATTTTTATGTTACAATATATATTCAATCTAATATTCCCCTTTTAATCATATTCAGATACACATTTCAGTGCTGTTAATTGCATTCACAATGTTGTGCAACCATCACCACCATCCATTACCAAAACACTTCCATCATTCCAAATAGGACCCCTGTACATTTTAAACCTTAACTTCCTGTTCCCTATCCCCACCCCATCCCCTGGTGACCCATATTCTAGATTCTGACTCTAAGTTTGCTTATTCTAATGTTACACATCAATGAGATCATATAGTATTTGTATTTTCGTACCTGGCTTATTCCACTCAACCTGGTGGCTTTGGGGTTCATCCATATTGTCACATGGATGAGGACTTCATTCTTTTTTACAACTGAATAATATTCTATTGTATGTATATACCTCTGTTTATTTATCCATTCATCAGTTGATGGACACTTCAGTTGCTTCCATCTTTTGGCAATTGTGAATAATGATGTTGTGAATATCGATGTGCAAATATTTGTGCAAGTCCCTGCTTTCAGTTCTTTTGGGTTATATTCCTAGTAGTGGCATTGCCAGGTTATATGGTAGTTCTTTTTTTTTTAAGATTTATTTATTTATTTAATCCCCCCCCCCCCATCGTCCGCTCTCCATGTCCATCTGCTGCGCCTTGTTTCTTTGTCCGCTTCTGCTGTCGTCAGTGGCACGGGAAGTGTGGGCGGCGCCATTCCTGGGCAGGCTGCACCCTCCCCTGCGCTGGGCGACTCTCCCTACGGGCGCACTCCCCGTGCATGAGGCTCCCCAACGCGGGGGACACCTCCGCATGGCGCAGCACTCCTCAGCGCACATCAGCACTGCGCGTGGGCCCGCTCCACACGGGTCAAGGAGGCCCAGGGTCTGAACCACGGACTTCCCATGTGGCAGACGGATGCCCTAACCACTGGGCCAAGTCCGTTTCCTTATGGTAGTTCTATAGTTAGCTTTCTGAAGAACCGCCAAACTCTTCCACAGCAGCTGCACCATTTTACATTACCACCAATAATGAATGAGTGTCCCAATTTCTCCTCCTCCTCCTTTCCAATACTTGTTATTTTCCCTTTTTTTAATAAAACCCATTCTTATGCATGTGGAATGATATCTCATTGTGGTTTTTTTGATTGGCATTTCTCTGATGGCTAATGATGTTGAGTATTTTTTCATGTGCTTTCTGGCCATTTTGGAGAAAGAAGTGTTCAAATCTTTTTCCCATTTTTAAATTGGGATATTTGTCTTTTTGTTGTTAAATCAAAGGATTTCTTTTTATATCCTAGATATCGAACCCTATTAGATATATGGCTTCCAAATATTTCCTCTCATTGTGTAGGTTGTCATTTTACTTTCATGACAAAGTCCTTTGAGGTACAAAAGTTTTTATCTTTGATAAGTTCCCATTTATCTATTTTTTTCTTTTGTTGTGTGTGCTTTGGGTATAAATTCTAAGAAACCATTGCCTAGCACAAGATTCTGAAGATACTTTCCTACATTTTCTTCTAGGAGTTTGATAGTTCCAGCTCTCACATTTAGGTCTTCAATTCATTTTGTTTTTGTTTTTTTTTAAGATTTATTTATTTACTTACTTATTTATTTATTTATTTCTCCCCACACCCCCCCCCCCCGCACCCCAGTTGTCTGCTCTCTGTGTCTATTTGCTGCATATTCTTTGTCCACTTCTGTTTTTGTGAGCTGCACAGGAATCTGTGTTTCTTTTGGTTGCATCATCTTGTGTCAGCTCTCTGTGTGTGCAACACCATTCCTGGGCAGGCTGCACTTTCTTTTGTACTGGGCAGCTCTCCTTACAGGGCACACTCCTTGCGCGCATCAGCACTGTGTATGGGCCAGCTCCACATGGGTCAAGGAGGCTCGGGGTTTGAACCGCGGACCTCCCAAGTGGTAGACAGACGCCCTAACCACTGGGCCAAGTCTGCCGCCTTCAATTCATTTTGAGTTGACTTTTTTATATGGTATGAGGTAAGGATTCTCCATTTTTATGTAAATGGAGATCCATTTTCCCTAGCACTGTTTGTTGAAGAGACTTTTCTTTCCCAATTGAGTGGTCATTGCCCTCCTATCAAAAATCAGCTGACCCTTGTCAAAAATCAGTTGACTGTAAATAAGAGGGTTATTTACTCTTATCAAACTGCTAGTTTGATTCCATGTGTCTTTATGTCTGTACTTGTGGTGCCAGTGCCATGCTGTTTTGATTACAGTGGCTTTGTAAGTAAGTTTTAAGATTGGGAAGTGTGAGTCCTCCAACCTCATTCTTCTTTTTCAGGATGGCTTTATCTATTCAGGGCCCTTTACCCTTCCATATAATTTTTTTTTTCGGAGGTACCAGGGATTGAACCCAGGACCTCATACATGGGAAGCAGGCACTCAACCACTTGAGCTACATCTGCTCCCTCCATATAAATTCGATGATTGCCTTTTCCATTTCTGCAAAGAAAGTTGCTGAAATTTTTATTGGGATTGCATTGAATCTATAAGTTGCTTTGGGTAGTATTGACATCCTTAATGATATTTAGTTTTCTAATCCATGAACACAGAATTTCCTTCCATTTATTTAGGTCTTCTTTAATTTCTTGTAGCAATATTTTGTAATTATCTCTAAGTCCTTTATATCCCCGGTTAGATTTATTCTTAGATATTTGATTTTTCCAGATGCTATTGTGAATGGAATTTTTTTTCTTGATTTCTTCCAATTGTGCATTGCTTGTATAGACAAACCCTACTGATTTTTGGGTATTGGTTTTACACCCCCACCTTTTTGCTGAATTCATTTACTAGCTCTGGGAGCTTTGTTGCAGATTTTTCAGGATTTTCTGTATATTGGAGCCTTTCATCAGCAAATTTTACTTCTTCCTTTCCAATTTGGATGCCTTTTATATCATTTTCTTGCCTAACTTCTCTGGCAGACTTTCAAGTACAATGTTGAATATCATGATGTCCATGGACATCTTTATCTTGTTCCTGATCTTAGAGGGAATGCTTTAAGTCTTTCACCATTAAGTAGGATGTCAACTGTGGGCTTTTCATATATACCCTTTATCATTTTGAGGAGGTTTCCTTCTATTCCTAGTGATCTAAGAGTTTTCATCAAGAAAGGATGCTAGATTTGGTCAGATGACTTTTCTAGATCAGTTGAGATCTTCCTTCATTCATTTAATGTAATGTATTACATTAATTGATTTTTCTTATGTTGAACCAGCCTTGCACACCAGGGATAAAACCCACTTGATCATGGTATATAATTCTTTTAATATGCTGTTGGATTCAATTTCCTGGTATTTTGTTGAGGATTTTTGCATCTTTACATAAGAGATATTGACCTGTAGTTTTCTTCTGTTTTTTTTTTTTAGTCTGGCTTTGATATGAGGGTGATGTTGGCCTTGTAGAATGAGTTAGTGAGTGTTCCCTCCTCTTCAATTTTTGGAAGAGTTTGCGCAGAATTGGAGTTAAGTCTTCTTCAAATGTTTGGTAGAATTCCCCTGTGAAGTCATCTAGTCCTGGGTTTCATGACTGGAAGTTGTTTTCTTTTAGCACATTAAGTATTTCATCCTACTGTCTTCCTGCCTCCATGGTTTATGATGAGAAATCAGCACTCAATCTAATTGGGACTCCCTTGTAGATAACACGTTGCTTTTCTCTTGCAGCTTGGCAGAACTCTCTCCTTTTCCTTTGTGTGATTACTATATGATGAGGTGTATTTTCCTTCATTTTATCCTTTTGGTGTTCTCTGGGCTTCTAGGATGTGCATGTTTATGTCTTTTGCTACACTTGGGAAGTTCTAATTTTTTTTACTATTCCTACTGCTCCTTTCTCTCTTTATTCTCCTCTGGGATTACCATAATGCATATATTGGTGCTCTCGATGGTTTCCCAAAAGTCTTATACCATTTTCACTTTTAATGTACCTTTTTTTTTCTGCTCCTCAGCCTGACTCATTTCAAGTATCATGTTTTCAAGTTCACTGGATTCTTTCTTCTTTTCTTCTGCTAGGTCCAGTCTGTTCTTGAAATCCTCCTGGGCATTTTTCATTTCACTTATTGTGGTCTTCAACTCCAGAAGTTCTCTTAGGTTCTTTTTTAATTAGACTTTCATATTTCTCATTCATTGTTTTCCTGACATTCTTTCATTTTTCTCTATTTTCCTTCTTGTCTTGAGCATTTTTTAACATTTTTAAAGAAATTTTAGATTACAGAAAAGTTTCATCAAAAATATTGGGGATTTCCATATGCCCCATTTCCTCCCCCTCTCACATTTTCCCCTATTAATAACATCTTACATTTTTGTGATACAGTTGTTATAATTGATGAACAAATATTGAAGTGTTGCTACTAACCATGGACTAAAGTTTACATTATGGTTTATACTTTGCACTGTACAATTTTATAGGTTTTGACAAAATGTATAATGGCCTGTATCTGTTATTGCAGTAACAGAACAATTCCAATACCCTAAAAATGTCCTGTGTTCCACATATTTTTCCCTCCCCTTCCCCTCAGAACCTCTGGTAACCACTGTCTTTATATCATGTTACAAGTTCTTTTGTTACTATGATAATAATAAGTCTATTTTGGTCCGTGGTTGCTTTCCCCCCTTATGTTTGTTCATTCCTCAGTCTTGAAGATTTTGGGATGGTGATGTCCACTTTGATTCTGACTGAGAGGGGACTTAAATATTATGGGGCAGATAGAAGGAACTGTTTTGCTTGCAGTTATAGATGCTCTTTGCCTTTTGGGATGGAGGTTGTCCATCATCATGTTGTTAGTTGTCTTGGCAAGTCTCATGAGCTGGAGAGTAGGTGTTGGTGTACCTACTCTCAAAGCTCAGCCGGCATATTAACAGATGATAGATTTAAGTCTCTGGTACATATATTTAATGGGTAGTGCTAATTATAGGTTCAAATAAAAGGGGTAGAAGAATCGTGTAGGGAAATTATAAATAAGTCTAACTCTTTTACATCAGGGAGATGGGCCTTACCTTGGAATATATGATAACCTACCAATGGAATGCTGTTTTGTGGTATTGTGTGCTTTGCCTATAGTGTCCAGATGTCTCTAGAGCCCTTGGAAGCACCCCTGCTCGAGGGTTTGTTGACCGTGGCAGTTAGTGCCTGAGGCATGCATAAATGTAACTTTGGAATGACGTCCTGACTCACTTTGAAGTCTCTTAGCCGTAAAAACTCATTTGTATTTAATGTTTTCCCCTTTTGGTCTAAGTCTTTTTCCAAATGCATTGCTGGTTGGCACTTGTATTAATCCCTCAGTGCCAGGGAGGCTTATCCCAATGAGTCATATCCCATGCTGGGGGTGAGGGGGGTAGTGAGTTTATTTGCTGAGTTTGGCTTAAAAAGAGACTACATTTGAGTAACACAGGGGTTTTCACGAGGTCCTTGAGCATTTGTTTTTAAAAGGCTTTGTTCAGTATATCCATATTCTCATCTTCATTGGTGTTTCCTGTATTTTTATCCTCTTCCTTTGGATGAGCCATAATTTCTTGTTTGTTTGTCTTGCACTCTTGTTGCACACTGTACATTTTAATACTTTAAAAAGTTAACTCTGTGATTCATTCCATGAGATACCTGTTTCTTGGTTTTATAAGCAGCTAGTGATAAGACAGATTTTCTTGAGCTTCAGCCCTCCTATTAGAAAGGTGTACCCAATGCGAGTGCAGTGTGAAGGGTTTTTCCCTGTCTTTCTAGGCCTCTGTTTTGTCCTGGGCTTTTGGTTGTTAGTTATTTTGGAGTTTGTCTCTAAAAGAAGTTTAATTGTCCCCTCTGTTTCCCAGCAGACTTCCCTTTCTCAGGTGCTTGAAGCCAGGAGACCTTTGTCCTGCACTGTCTGCCTTTGTAGCTTTTTACACTCATTTTGTTGTCTCAAGTTGCTTTTGCCTGGCAGGTAAATTCTGGTAGTGGAGCATAACAGAAAGAACTTTCCAAGTCAGTCTTTCTCAGCCAAAACAGAACCAGGGACCCACGAAGAGGGCACTGACCAGCTCCAAAGTGCCTTTGCTCCCCAAGGTGGGCTTGCCTGGCCTTTCAGCAAAGCAGCCCTACAGCTAATAGCCCTGAGGAAGCGCAGTATCTTTGTCTCCACTATCACCACCCTTGTCCTGGACTGTTGAAACAGTGGCTTCCACTCCCTTTTTCATTGTTGAAACAATGTCTGCTGCCATCTTTTCTGGGTGGGTTGAAGCAATAGCTCCCCTCAGAGCTGGGACCCCAGCAGTCTGAATTCCCTCATCAAAAGCTGTGATCAGTGAACAACCATGCCCACCCCTGTTCTTGGAGAAGAGGATATTTAGGTCCCTTTCTATCACCAGCCAGGGACTGGAATCTACAGTGCCCTGTGGCAGGAGTGGGGGATGGGCATCTGTACCTGCTTCATGAAGAGAGCAATTTACTATTCTTTACCCTCTTCCTCCCACTTTTCCCTGGATGCCGTACAGTTATTCTGGCTTCTGTAGTTTAAAAATAGTTCTTTCTGAGAGTTCCTGCCTATTTAATATTTGTTTTGGTGGAACAACTGCCCTTTTCCTAGGAAGTGCCCCCTGCATCTGTGTTGATTATTCTTAACATAATTTAGGGATGGGCAAGAAATAATAATCTTGAGAAAAGAATCTGTTTCCTGTTTTGCGTCCCAATTACTTAATCCATAATTCTTATGTTGCTAAAAATTAGATCAGCTTAGTAGTAGGACTGGTTTACTTTAGAGAATAGTTTTCCAACCTTGGCAGTATTGACATTTGGGGCCAGATGATTCTTTGTTGTGGGAGGCGGTCCTGTGTGTTTTAGGATGTTTAACAGCATCCCTGACCTCTGCAAGTGGCAGTAAACCCCCTCCCCCACCCTGTTAACTTTTCTCATGTCTAATTGATGAAAATTGTAGTACACGCAGTCACTGGGAATGGGAATGAGCTAATATTGTCACAACCAAAACTTTCTCCAGACATTGCCACATGTCCCTAGGGGAGAAAAATTCTTCCGTTAGGATCCCTGGTTTCTAGTCAAATTCAGAATTTGAAAGGTGAATTCTCTGCTGACTTGATATTCTAGTTCTGATAAACGATGATCGGTTCAGTGGGCCAGTAACTGGTGTTATCTCTTTTAATCCAATTGTTAAATCTGTCCTGGAGAAGAACTTATGAGCCAACATATCATTATAAAATAGTGTTTCCCAAAGTATGTTCCTTGAAGGTGGCAGCCCTTCTAGATGTACCTCCCTACCTCCCCTTCCCCCTTCCCCCAAAACCCATGGTTAAATAAATTGGAAGGTACTACCTATTTAACCCCTTTTCTAAAGAGATTTAGAATACATTTTGACATAATAAATGCTCTCGAGAATCCTGTTTAACTTTCTATAACCCAGAATTTCTCAAACTTATTTACTTACAGAACCATTCTCCCTTGCAACACACACACTCAGACACATTGTTTATTAACATCCATTCCTTGGATAAAGCAGTTTAGGGACATGGTAAAGTGATCAGAATGTCATTTCTTCCAAATGAATACTGAAGTTATTATACTGTTATTGTTTTTAGTGAATAAAATAATGCTTGCTTGAAAAATACTTTAATGCTTTTAAAATGATATCTACATATTTTAAACATTATTTATAATAGACTTAATGTTTTGGTTTGCTAATGAGTTTTTCTTGCTGTAGTAAAATTAAAGCTTTCTCTTTTGCCATCTCTTTAGGATGACAGATATTTTCTAAGTGGGTCATTGGATGGAAAGCTCCGACTTTGGAATATACCTGACAAAAAAGTGGCTTTGTGGAATGAAGTAGATGGTCAAACAAAATTGATCACAGCTGCAAATTTCTGTCAGAATGGAAAATATGCAGTTATTGGGACATATGATGGCAGGTGTATTTTCTATGATACAGAGGTAAATGATTATCAGTGTAAATTGTACAGTTGAATGTGTAGTAAACACTTTTGTGATTTTGGACAAGTTCTTTATCTTCTCTGAGCTTTAACTGTCTTATCTATAAATTAGGGAATATAAACCATGTTTGTCCATCTGAGAGTTGGATCAGATGATCTTTGAGGTTCCTTCTAATTCTAATATTTTTAATTTATTATTTCTTTTTAGCATTTGAAATATCATACACAAATACATGTCCGATCTACCAGAGGGCGCAACAGAGTTGGAAGAAAAATTACTGGCATTGAGCCTTTACCTGGAGAAAATAAGGTACTGTGATAGTCAAAGTATCTCTCTCCCCACACTGTATGTAGACTCTTGAAAGTTAGTTCTTAATATCTTTGCAAAGAATATGCTCCTTTTACTATGGAATATTGCTGTTTCTCCTTCTGTGGTATGTGTGTTCTGTATGTGTATGTGATGCCCTTTTTTGGTTATAGCTTAACTTAGATTCAAAAATGATATTTTTAACCTTTCCTTTTATTTATTTTTAGATACTGGTAACCTCAAATGACTCCAGAATCAGACTATATGATCTTAGAGATTTGTCACTGTCCATGAAGTATAAGGGTTATGTCAATAGCAGCAGCCAGATCAAAGCAAGTTTCAGGTAAATTGGCAATGTGAACTTCCCAAAAGATATCAGAACATTTCTCCCCTATTCCCTTTTTTCCCATTTATCTGTACCTTATTATTATTATTATTATTTTTAGGTACCAGGGACTGGGGATAGAACCCCAGACCTCATATGAGGGAAGCTGGCTCTCAACCACTGAGCCACATCAGTTCCCCTGAGTTGGTTTTTTCGTTTGTTTGCTGCTTGTTTTTTTGTTTTTAGGAGGTACCAGGGACCTCCCATGTAGAAAGTAGGCGCTCAACCACTTGAGCCACATCTATTCTCCCATGCTTTATTTTTATATGGTGTTTTTAATATGTTTGCACTTTTACACCCATGTAATACTTAACCTTAGCCACCTGTATACTAAGTAGAATTAGAATTGCCCCAATTGTGCAGATGAAGACAGTTCAGTGATTTACCTAAGGTCACACAGTTAATTGCAAAACCAAGATTAGAAAAAGCCAGAATTAGAAGACTCTGAGCTCCAGAATCTTTGCTTTTCTGTAAGCTCTGTAGGAGGAGCTATCCTCCACCCCCATGGTCCTGATCCTTTTAGGTACAAAAGCTAATAAAGCATTGTAACATCTTAAAGCATAGTGTCCTATCTTTATCCTTTTACATATCATTATTTGAATTTGGGGTCTGGAGGCTCTCCACTACACCCTTTCTTTTGTCTTTCAGCCCTTTTCTTATTAGTTCTTCCTTTCTTCTTGAATTACCCTATAATTCAATTAGTAAAGTACACTGCTTCTCTCCTTCATCCCTTAGGTCCTCAGGTGTAGACTAACCAGAATCACAATACTAGGGCTTCAATAAAAATATGCATGTCTAGGCCCCAAATCACACATAAAGCATTCTAAATCTACAGAGAGAGGCTAGGAGTCTACATTTTCAAAAAGGTCCTTTAGATTTTTTTTTTTCGGCATTTTAAAGAAGGACTCACTGACAGGGAAACCTAAAATGACAAAACTTTGGTTTTTATCCCTTTCTTCCCCAAATTTAGCCATGATTTTACTTACCTTGTTAGTGGCTCAGAAGATAAGTATGTTTATATCTGGAGTACATACCATGACCTAAGCAAGTTTACTTCAGTCAGGAGAGATCGTAATGACTTCTGGGAAGGTATTAAAGGTAAGTATTTACATACTTTTACACATCTTATAAATGGAGTTAAAATGGAGATGTATTAGAAGTAAATTTTTATAGGCTTTTTTTTTTTTTTAAGATTTATTTATTTCTCCCTCCCTCCCATTCCCCTGTTGTCTGCTCTGTGTCCATTCACTGTGTGTTCTTCTGTGTCTGCTTGTATTCTCATTAGGCGGCTCCGGAAACTCTTCCCAGGACCTTGCTGAGTGGAAGAGAGGCAATTACTCTCTTGCGCCACCTCAGATCCCTGTTCTGCTACATCTTCTTATTTTCTCTCCTCTGTGTCTCTTGTTGCATCATCTTGCTGCACCAGCTCTCCTTGCCAGCCAGCACTCCTGTGCGGGGCGGCTTTTCCATGCAGGGCGGCATTCCCACGCAGGGGGGCACTCCTGCATGGGGCCGCATTTCCACATGGACCAGCACTTCATGTGGACCAGCTCAGGCATTATTTTAGAAGGAGACAGTTTGGCAGTTATAACTGCTTTTGCTGTGTATTTGGCTTTGCTCATTTGCTTTTTTTTTTTTTTAAGACTTATTTTATTTATTCGTTCCTCTCCACCCTCTTGTTGTTTGCATTTCGCTGTATCTGTTCGTTGTGTACCCATCTTCCTTTTTAGGAGGCACCTGGAACCGAACCTGTGACCTCCCATGTAGGAGGGAGGCGCCTAATCACTTGAACCACCTCCACTTCCTGCTTGTTGTGTTTCTCATTGTTTTTCCTCCTTGTGTCTCTTGTTGCATCATCTAGTTACATCAGCTCACTGTCTTGTTCATCTTCTTAGGAGGCACTGGGAACTGAATGCAGGACCTCCCATGTAGTATACAGGAGCTCATTCACTTGAACCACATCCACCTTCCTACTCATTTACTTTTATTATATCAGAGAAGAACTATACTGTCCTAAAATTTGAGAATCATAGAATCTTAGGACTTGTAGGTATTATTTTTTGAAAAATACTTTTGTTTTTTTTAAAATAGCTCTTAGTTCTATGTTAGATTTAAAAGATATTTGGCATGTAATTTACATTATTGTATTTTTTGCATATTATTTTTTTTGTCTTAACATTTAGTATCAAATTTATCAGTTATCCTGAAGTAAATGTTTTTCCTAGCACATAATGCAGTTGTTACATCGGCCATCTTTGCTCCAAACCCAAGTTTGATGTTATCTTCGGATGTACAATCTGAAAAATCAGAAGGAAACAATAAAGATGAAGATCCTGAAGTTTTGGATAGCATGCCCTCTGGTAGGCCTTCATATTTTATTCTGTTTGTTTGTGTTTTTTTGTAGTGAGCATTTAGTAGCCTCATTAACCTAGTTTTAGATATTACAAGGTTTTCATGAGTGTGGAGAATATTTCTTGTTTATAATGTAGTGGTTGTAGGCTATCCTTTTTTTTTTAACATTTTAGTAATATATTCCTTCTAAAGTTTTACTTCCTTTTAAATTCACCTGGAAATTAAAGATGAAAATTTTGGAAGTTCATACTGTTTTTATGACCATTCTCCTTGTAGAAATACAACTGAGACATACAATATAAAACTTCTTTATCTTTTTCCCCTATTAAACTGTAATCTCCATGAAGACAGAGACTTTATATGTCTTATTTATTGTTATACTACCAGTGCCTAGCACACTGCTTGCCTATATATAGCAGGTGTTTAGTAAACATTTGTTGAATGAATTAATTAAACCAAAAGGAAGACAGTGTTCTTTTCTACTTGCCACAAATTAACAGCTTCTCAAGAAAGATAGCTGTTTACAAGCCTCTAATTTCTTGCAATTTATTCTCTGAGAATGAGTAGTAATTCCCTTTATATAAAATTCTCAGATTTTGAAATGAAAAGAAACTATCAACAAGTAGTATTGAGTGCCAATTATATAAAAATTGTTCCTGTTAGTCATTAAGAGTCTGGTAAGGAAACGGACTTTGGCCCAGTGTTTAGGGCGTCCATCTACCATATGGGAGGTCCACGGTTCAAACCCCGGGCCTCCTTGACCCGTGTGGAGCTGACCATGCGCAGTGCTGATGCGCGCAAGGAGTGCCGTGCCACGCAGGGTGTCCCCCGCGTTGGGGAGCCCCACGCGCAAGGAGTGCGCCCGTAAGGAGAGCCGCCCAGCGTGAAAAGAAAGTGCAGCCTGCCCAGGAATGGCGACGCCCACACTTCCCGTGCTGTGCCGCTGACAACAGAAGCGGACAAAGAAACAAGACGCAGCAAATAGACACCAAGAACAGACAACCAGGGGAGGGGGGGAAATTAAATAAATAAATAAATCTGTAAAAAAAAAAAAAAAAAGAGTCTGGTAAGACCATGCAAATAGGGACCAGCTGTTGGTGAAAGCAAGTTTGTAGTATTAAAATCAGTTACAGAAGAGTTTATTAAATGTGTTTTCTCACTCTAAAGATTATAGCCAGGCCTTTTAGAGAGTCTTAAAGCTACAAAAACATAGGATATACAAAGTGTGCTTCTGTAGTTATTGGGATACTTAGAAGTTCTAAGTATTTTCATGTAATTTAATCTCATGTAATTTCCCTTGTAATACACTTCCCATTTCTTGCCTGTGAAAAAAAAATTTCTGTAAGCAAAGGTGAACCTCAGACTTGTAATTTAGGTTTTATAATTAAAACTTCTTTTAATTACAAAATATTTAAAAATAAACCAAGTCATAATTATTAAACCTTTACTAAATGCCTATTTGGAAATATTTCTTTCCATTTTATCTCTTCTTCTCAGAATCAAATCTAGCATCTCTCTTCTAACTTAAGGCATTTTTCCTAGTGATAACTTTTTACACTCTGTACATTTCCCCCTACACATTCCACAGGAAATTCTAACTTCTAAAACAATTTGAGGAAAAATAAAAAATAATGGTACTTTTCTAAGCTTCTCAAACATACACCATGCTAAGGTTCAGTTAATTCATGGGGTACTTTTTAAAGAGTCACAACTTTTAAAGTATCGTACTCAGATTTGTGTTTGCTGTTTTGTATCTAAGTGTAATCTAAGAATAAACTCTTAAACCCAGGTATAGGATCATAAAATATATCTAATTGCTCTCTCTATTCCTGACAAATTTGGTAATTTGAGCCTCAGTTTTCCTCATGTGCAAAATGGTAATAATACCTAGTTTACAAGGTTGTTGTAAGAATTAAAGATAACATATGTAAAGGGCTGAGCAAAAAGCCTAACCTGTAGTTGATTTTACCATTATCATATTATTTTTTATATATTAAAAAGTACTTTATGTGTATGATGGATTTTCTTCTCTAGCCTTTCTCATATACTGAAGCCCTTTGCTGCTGCTGCTGCTACTACACAGCACTGTTTTGAGATATGCCAGAAAAGTTGGTAAGGGATGTTCAAAAGCCTTAGCAAATCTAAATGAGTCCACGTCCGACTCATTTTGTACATAACTCTACAGTTAAAGCTGAAATTATTTTCTTCCTTCCTACCCAGCCCTTTTTAAATCTACAATTTCTGTCTATGTACAAAACAGTTAGTTAACAATTAATTTGTATTTCTAAATATTTACATAACTGATGAACCTAAGAGGTATGTATTTTTGCTGTTGGGTATATAGCTAAATAGCTCTCCAGTATGGACCATAAAGTTAAAAGGTATCACTAGCATTCACAGAGCAAACATGTGTACTCCATTTCATGGCAGTTTCAGTATGTCTGCTGTGCACTGCACCTTACTGTCAACCTCATTAGAGACAGCTGTTAGCATCAAACTTGCCCAAGTGATCTCATTCTGCCAGCATTCCATTCTTAGAGGCTGAATGACACCCTAACCTCTTGCCATAAAATGAAGCATTAGACAACTTACTAGGTTGTGTGGGAGTAAATCCAGGCATCCAGGCATCCAGGCCTCAAGCCAGGGAAAGATCAGCTATAAGATGAGGTAAGTAGAAGTGAACCTTAGATAGCAGGGAGAGGTACAGTAGGATAAAAGGATTACAGTTGCTTGCGGGAAAAGAGAGACTGAAAAGGTGGGGAGAGGTATCCCCCTCCACCCCACCCCAAGGTAGAGGGAGGGTCAAAGGCATGTGAGAAATGTAAGAGCAGGCATCATGTTCCTTTAAATTCAACTAAAAACTTTTTTTTTAATGCTTTTAAGGTATTATGAAAACAGATAACACGGAAGTTCTTCTCTCTGCTGACTTCACTGGAGCAATCAAAGTGTTTATTAACAAAAGGAAAAATGTATCTTAATTTGAAATGACATTTAAAATAAATATGTCAGTAAGTTTCTATATGTATGAGAACTGAAAAAATATTGTAGTGTTTTAGGCTAACATCTTTTTAATTTTTATTGAAAGTTGTTCAAATATAATATATTTTTTGAGGGGCATTGTTAATCATCTAGTAAAAACGTTGGACTTAAGACTATAAAGGAATGTGGGTAGAATAACATTGCCAAACACTAGGCTTTACATTTTGTTATGTTTGTGTTTTTGTTATATGATTGTGAACATGCACAGGTTTCTGCATGAAAATATATTAATATATTAATCACATGTGTGTGCCTTTTGGTTACATGCACTAAATCTAACAGTTAAATTATTTCAGTGGCTCTTTTGGCCTCTTAGGAGAGAAAGTCTTGTTTCTAGCTTAAACAGTTTCTTTTGCACATTTCATTTTTAAGAAAAGTATCTTTTGACTGAGTTATTGTTTTGAAAATGTTATGTAGATTTTCAATAGGTCAATAACCATGTGTAAAATGGTTTTATAAATTTCTCAATTTGGGGACAAGATTTTTTTTGTGTGTGGTCAAAATTGTGGATTTAAGATTCTTTTCTTTGTATGTGTATATATATATATATTTTTTGGCCACACTGGAGCACAATGTTTCTATGTAAAGAATTCTTTTCATTCTTTATCCATGAGCACCAGGCTTTGCTCACTTGGGAAAAAAAAGTAAGCCGCATTAAGGAGTGAGTCTTCTTTTTTACAATAATGTAAAAATGACCTGTTTACATTTTTTAAAGCATTGTAGTTTTAAAAATTAAGCTGTTTTGTTTTGAGTTGTTGAATTTGAAAGCCTTTGTAAGTATCGATATAACATACCAATGAAATAACATCTGGGGCAACGTTGCCCTGATAATGTTGTTGATGGTTAGCATATGTTTCTGAAAATTAAATATGTATTATTAAAAGTTGTTCACCAACCCTTGTTAAATATGTGACTTTATTTTTAGGTTACTTTAGTAAATGGAGGAATACCACAAAACTAAATTCTTGTTTTAGCAATTTGATTTTAGGCAAACCTAAGCCTGTATTTTGGATCCCTAAATTATAATGTAGTAACTACCTGTGCTTAAAAATATTTTAGTTCTAAAATGAACACAGCCAAGAGTTCATCAATTGCTTATATATTCTTTTATTTTTACATCACAAGAACTTGCTTTATTACAAACACTTCTTTCTCATAATGGCCATGAACATAATCAAAGATATATTAATGTGTTTACATCTGCATTGCAAAGCTTCTCCTCTTCCAATTGGCTTCCACATCTTAATGTACACAATCGGATACAGTCTGTTTTCATTATATTAGTAACTACAGCCATTCGTTATCTATGCTACAAATTTTCTTTACTGCAATTGTTTTCAGTATTTAAATAAGCTAGGGAGTCACAGTCATACTCTTGTGAATTCATCAAGGTCTTGGAGTGTTCTAGGGTTTCTAGTTAATTGCATGTTGTTTGCCTTGCTGCTTGCTTCCTCCCTTTTGCCAGTGCTGTGCTTTTCTCCATCTCTACCTCTCTCCATCCCCTTACTTTGGCTTCCTCGCTCTTCTGTACTCTACCTGGCAGATAGAATTGTGATACCACTGGCCTACTAACCAATCACAGAATTTCTTTAGTCTTAAGGTCTGAGTGGATATATGATTGGCACAGTGTTTTGTTTTTTTTAACTTGATGCCCTCAACTCCTTAAGACAGCTTGGCTTTCACTGACTTCTGCCTGAGGACTTGTTATCTGCTGTTGGACTGGTGTGTGATTTGTCCTGATAGGTTTTATTTGGTTATTTGAAAAAAAAGGCAAAAATAGTTGGGAAGCAAGTCTAAAAGAATAATACTGACACTTCTAAGTTTAGTTTTATAAATGTTTACTAATATTTTCTATATAAGTGAGTTTGAAAAGTTAGCATCAAGATGCATCCAAAGAAAGATTGAACAATAATCTCTAAAATTAGCATTGGAAACTCTCTGTAATAAATGACGTGATAGAGAAAGGAACACAAATTCTAGAGTCAGATAAACTTGGATATGGTTCCCTTTATTAGCACATTCCTTGGGCAAGTTATTCATCCTTATTAACTTCCATTTCCTTATCTATAATAGGAAAATACCAAACTCAAATTTTAAGGATTTATTGATAAATCATATACACATAAATTATGGTACCTAGCCGGTAGGTATACTCAACAAACTTGACTCGCTACCTCTTAGACAAGTTTTTTCCATACATAGAGATTTCATTGGCATATATCATTTTGAGGATTTACATATGAGGATTTTTTTTTGCCAACTCAAGACACTTTACTTTAGACTGCCGCCATCTACTATCACCTCTTCATTAAAAAGTGAACATTTTAATATTTTAAAAATAGGTAGAGCACAATCTTATAATCTTAGAGGAACAGCTTTTGAAAAAAATAAACTACATTCCCCTATTTTTCTAGTTTCTTTGTTGAAAATTTCATGGACTTGCCATGGCAGGCTGAGAACCACTGTACTAGATGAACAAGTTTAAAACCATACATCATTAAAAGCTCAAGAGTAATACATAGCAAGTGGACACAGTGAGCAGACAATGGGGCAGGAGAGAGGGGAGAGAAATAAATCTTTTTTTAAAAAAAACCTCGAGTAATATTGAACTCCTCCTTTTGTCTTTATGACCTTAACTGGAATTAAAATATTAATAACTCAACATAATTTAGCATGCCATTTTCTCTAGTCTTTCTATAGCTGGACAGTTGGCTTTGTATTCTTTGGAATGTATGTTTAAAATTAATGAGGCCATATATCCCCACTGATATGAAAAGTTGAGTTGTCAGAATATTTTAATTATTATGGGGGCTAAAGGTAAAGACATGTTTGGGATTTAGTGTTTCCCTATGTTTTCAAAGAAAAAATTCCCATTGTCTAGCCTCCTACCTTATTCATTAAGCAGATATTTACTGAACACCTACTATATACAGAGAACTGTTGGACTAGAGAAGAGTATGGCAACACCCCTGTGCCAGAAGAGCTTACGGTCTGGTGGAGAAGGCCAGAGAAACAAGTAAAAGGCTTAGAACTGTCTTGTGGCTATGGCCTTAGAAATGCCCCCTTTCTTACCCTATCCCCTGTCTGTTCTACCCTTCCTAGTAAGTCATGACAGCCACTTGGTTCTCAGGCCAATCTTTGTTAATGTAATATCAAAGAAGCAAAACAATATTGATAGGAGATTATAAGTAAGGCATAGGTGGGGAAGAGAAAATGGGTCTCCAGCCCTCTACTCACCTAGAATCTTAGTTGCTGAGAAATCTTAACTGTCTTCTGTTTTGAGCTAACTTATTGGTTAGCAGGCTCCCTTCCCCCAACTGCTCTTGTTCCCTTCAGCTCTGAAGCTTGGCCCATTTTGTTTTGTTTTCTCTAGATTTGCATCATCTAGTCTCCCGAATAACCCAGGATTCTTCTGTTAACCACAGTCACTTTTCTTCTGTAGATAATGTACATTTAGGTTGATACAGTGGGGCCAGCCATGAGGATGTTTGTAGAAATGAAGGGAGAGCTTCACCACAGAGTCCCAAACAAATCAAATAACCATCATACAGGTTATCTAGGGTGGTCCAAGCAGATAGATTTTGCTTGTACTTTCATCTACCCTACATTGCCTTTTTTTTTTTATTGACTTTGTAATAATATTACATTAAAAATATATATGTGAGGTCCCATTCAACCCCACCCCCCCACCCCACCTCTCCCCCCCCCCCCCCCCAGCAACACTCGTTCCCATCATCATGACACATCCATTGGATTTGGTAGGTACATCTTTGGGCACCTCTGCACCTCATAATCAATCGTCCACATCATGGCCCATACTCTCCTCCATTCCATCCAGTGGGCCCTGTGAGGATTTAAAATGTCCGGTGATTGCCTCTGAAGCACCATCCAGGGCAGCTCCATGACCCAAAGACGCCTCCACCTGTCATCTCTTCCTGCCTTTCCCCATACCCATCAGCCACCATGTCCACTTTTCCCAATCCAATGCCACCTCTTCTATGTGGACATTGGATTGGTTGTGTCCATTGCACCTCTATGTCAAGAGGAGGCTCACAGTCTCGAAGCCAAACTCAGCATGTAAATGCAATGCCTTCCCCCCAGCGTGGGACATGACACCCGGGGATGAGCCTCCCTGGCAACGAGGGACCACTATCAACTACCAACTGATGATGCAACTGGAAAATGACCTTATACGGAAGGTTCAATGCGGATCAGCAGAATATCCATGTCTACATAAAATACCATGACTTTAAAATGCTGTTTGACCTAAAGTAAGGGGGAAATGGAAAGGAGAAATGAGTTTATATGGCTACGAGTTTCTAAAAAAGAGTCTGGAGGCTGGCAGAAGGTTTGCCCTCATGCACAACTGAGCAGAGTCAGAGAGACAGATAAAGCAGATACAACCCCCAGATATTGGTTCCTTTGAGGGCTAAAGAGACCCATGGGAGTTACGGTCATGGCCGATGGGGTTAACTACCAGGGCAGATGGCCCCTCTTTGGAAATGGTGTTTATGTGTGATGAATCTGGACTCAGATGGGATCTCCCTTCATAAGACTTTCATGCTAATGTGCTGGAGGTGCAGTTAATGTTGGGGTTTAAGATATATTTAGGGGATTTGAATCTCTGGACTGACAATGTGATAGCCAGATCCTGAGCCTCAACAGACTCCAGCACCTACAATCTGATTTATTGGACTTACCACACTCAGCTAAGATGGAGGTGAAGAAGGACAACCACCACACCATGGAGCCTAGAGTGATTACAACTGAAAATGGGAGGATTGCATCCAGCATCCAGGTGGAATCTGAGCCTCCTCTTGACATAAAGGTGC
This sequence comes from Dasypus novemcinctus, assembly GCF_030445035.2. NCBI lineage: Eukaryota > Metazoa > Chordata > Mammalia > Cingulata > Dasypodidae > Dasypus > Dasypus novemcinctus. Next base: position 128,047,792 of record NC_080704.1, read on the forward strand.
AATGGACACAACCAATCCAGTGTCCACATAGAAGAGGTGGCATTGGATTGGGAAAAGTGGACATAATGGACAAAGGGTATGGGGAAAGGCAGGAAGAGATGAGAGGTGGAGGCGTCTTCGGGACATGGAGCTGCCCTGGATGGTGCTTCAGAGGTAATCACCGGACATTGTAAATCCTCACAGGGCCTACATGATGGAATAGAGGAGAGTATGGGCCATGATGTGAACCAATGTATATGAGGTGCAGAGGTGCCCAAAGATGTACTTACCAAATCCAATGGATGTGTCATGATGATGGGAACGAGTGTTGTTGGGGGGGGGGGGGGAGAGGGGGGGGTGGGGGGGTAGGGTTGAATGGGACCTCACATATATATTTTTAATGTAAAATTATTACAAAGTCAATAAAAAAAAAAAAAAAAAAAAAGATGTACTTACCAAATCCAATGGATGTGTCATGATGATGGGAACGAGTGTTGTTGGGGGGGGGGGGGAGGGGGGGGGTGGGGTTGAATGGGACCTCACATATATATTTTTAATGTAATATTATTACAAAGTCAATAAAAAATAAAAAAATTAAAAAAAAAAAAAAAAAAAAAAAAAAGAGGAGGCTCAGATTCCACCTGGATGCTGGATGCAATCCTCCCACTTTCAGTTGTAATCACGCTAGGCTCCATGGTGTGGTGGTTGTCCTTCTTCAACTCCATCTTAGCTGAGTGTGGTAAGTCCAATAAATCAGATTGTAGGTGCTGGAGTCTGTTGAGGCTCAGGACCTGGCTATCACCTTGCCAGTCCAGAGATTCAAATCCCCTAAATATATCTTAAACCCCAACATTAACTGCACCTCCAGCACATTAGCATGAAAGTTTTATGAAGGAAGATCCCATTTGAGTCCAGATTCATCACACATAAACACCATTTCCAAAGAGGGGCCATCTGACCTGGTAGTTAACCCCATCGGCCATGACCATAACTCCCATGGGTCTCTTTAGCCCTCAAAGGAACCAATATCTGGGGGTTGTATCTGCTTTATCTGTCTCTCTGACTCTGCTCAGTTGTGCATGAGGGCAATCCTTCTGCCAGCCTCCAGACTCTTTTTTAGAAACTCGTAGCCATATAAACTCATTTCTCCTTTCCATTTCCCCCTTACTTTAGGTCAAACAGCCTTTTAAAGTCATGTTATTTTATGTAGACGTGGATATTCTGCTGATCCGCTTTGAACCTTCTGTATAAGGTCATTTTCCAGTTGCATCATCAGTTGGTAGTTGATAGTGGTCCCTCGGTGCCAGGGAGGCTCATCCCCGGGTGTCATGTCCCACGCTGGGGGGAAGGCATTGCATTTACATGCTGAGTTTGGCTTCGAGACTGGCCACATTTGAGTAACATGAAGGCTGACAGGAGGAAATTCCCAGGCACAATGTTGCTCTAGGCCTTGTTCTTATTTTAGGCTTATCAGCTCACAAGCATAGTCATTAGCATCAGGGGCTCACTGTTGAACCCTCACTCCCTCCCAGTCCCCGCCGCTGTACCTGGGAGACTGTCGCTGCTCCCCTAGGGACCACGATAGAGCGCCACTGGCCAGGAACCCACCTACATTGCCTTTTATCTTTTTCTTTTTTTTAAATTAAACTTTTTATTTTGGACTAACTTTAGATTTACAGGAAAATTGCAAAGAAAATACAGAGTTGCCATAAACCCCTCACAAGTTTGACCTAATTTTAACATCTCACATCACCATGGTACATTCATCAAAACTAAGAAGCCAACACTGGCACACTACTATTAAGTAAATTCCAGACTTGATTTGGATTTTACCAGTTTTTCCTCTAATATCCTTTTTAAATTCCAAGATCCAGCCAGGATACCATGTTTCATTTAGTCACATCACCATTTTTAATATTTAAATATATCTTTAATTTTAGAATAGTTTTACATTTACAGAAAAGTTGTGAATGTAATACACAGAGTTTGCATATACCCTGAGCCCACTTTCCCCTCTTTTTAACACCTTACATGATTATGGTACATTTATCACAATTAAGGAGCCAATATCGGTACATTCCTATTAACTAAACTCTATACTTTATTGGGATTTCACTAGTTTTTACCTAGTGTCCTTTTTCTGTTCCATGATTCTATTAAGGATACATTACATTTTAATCACCATGCCTCCTTAGGCTCCTCTTGACTGTGACAATTTCTCAGAAATTCCATGCTTTTGATGATGTTGGTGGTTTGAGGAGTACTGATCAGGTATTTTGTTGAATGTCCCTTAATTTAGGTTTGACTGGTGTTTTTCTTGTGATTAGACTAGACTTTAGGGAGGAAGGTCATAAAGGTGAATTGTTCTTTTCATTATATCACATCAAGGGTACATACTTGACTTATCACCTGGCTCAGGTAGTGTTTGTTAGGTTTCACCACCATAAAGTTGCTTTTTCCTCTCTTTCTATACTCTACTCTTTGGAAGCAAATCACTATAAGCACAGCCCAAACTCAAGGTGGAGAAGGAGTTAAGTGCCACATCCTTGAGAGGGGCATATCTATATGAATTAATTGGAATTCTTTTGTACAAGAGATAGATCTTTTTTGCCTCGCTTATTCATTTATATGAGCATGAATTTATGGATATTTATTTTATACTTTAGGTTATAGTCCAATACTATGTTATTTATTTTGTTGTGCAACTTGTTTCAGCTTTGGCCCCTGAGAGCTTTCAGGTGCCTCCTGTGTCTCTCTGAAATGCCCTCATACTTTCGTTTTTGTTGTTGTTTGAACACCTCCTTACTTTCTGTCATTATAAGGTACTCCAGGCTCATCTTATATATTGCCTATCCTAGCCCCAGAGTCAGTAATTTATCCTAGGAACCCTAGTTCCTTTTATTGGAGAATGGTATTAGGAACCAAGATCTGGGTATTGGTTATACTTGTCATTTCTTCTAGGTGCACTTGACAGAGCTAGGAAATAGATGTATGTGTACTAATCCATGTGTATACACATATCCATAATTGTTTCTGTATATATCCATCTGTATCTATATTGAACTAATCATGAGTTCATATCAATGTCTCCAACTTTAATTCATTACCACATGGATCATTCTAGCCTTCTCCAACAGTGAGAAAATTGACTCCCATTATCCACAATCACCTATTTACTTATTTGTTCGATAGCAGTATAACCTATTTAGTTTCAGAACTGCTAACCTCTGCCCCTGTGAGAAACAACTTTGTAAATTAGAGTACAGTGTTTATGTACAATCCTTTTGTCTTTGATTTTATAGTTTCTGATTAAAACTCCATTTTCCAAAGTTACTTAAGTCAGCACCTTTTTTCCCCTCACATATTACCTTTTTATTAGTAGATTCATTTAAATGCTCTCTCCTTCTAAAAAATCTACTGGGATTTAATGATGTGCATTTAGTAAGTAGTGCCATTCTTCTGTGGAAGCTTCCTGCCTGGCTTTCAGATGCTTTTATCCTGAAGAAGTTTTCCAGTTCTGTTCTTTTGTAGCACTGAGGTCTTATCAGTCAGCAAACATCAAGTTCGTAGTCTGTATCAAGCCCTTGAGGGAGGGAGTCTGTCTTATAAAGGAAACAGACAAGAATCATGGTTCAGTCCAAACCTTATGTTTACATGACTAAAGGGGTTTTCTTTGGTTTTCTCATCTCTCTAAGTCATGTCATTTACTGATTTTAAAATATATATGTGAAGAATGTCAAAGGTTAAGTAGAAACCCAGTTTCCTAATTCACCAAATAAGCAGGTATTGATTCCTCCTCGCTTTGATATAAGCAGTATTCTGAATTATCCAAAAGCAAACTATTTGATTATACACAAAACTTGGTGACATCTTGAGGGATTAGCAAGTCATTAGAAGATATGAAATCCATTTTCTCAAAGAAAAGTTTAATTTCTAATTTAATGGTGAGTAACTTTATTGTCTCTGTTGGTGAAAAGACTGCAAGTAGAGCCATTCTGAAAACAGTGGAAACTCAAAAATTCGAGTACGTTGGTCTTTGCAATTCATGCTGTGGATCTGATAGAACGTTAACTTGGTTATAATGTCAGCCCACAGGCAGAAATTTTATTTAAAATAAATATAAAAGATGATGAAACTAGTAACAGAAGGCATCACAGGGAAATTGGAAATAAAGTTAACCACACAGCCTATGGCAGTGTTTTTCTGGGCCCTCTTGTTGCTGCCTCCCTTCACCCCTCCTCCTTGCTTTTGTTATCTCCCTTTTCCAGCCATTGCTATCCTTCCCGCCAGTCCCGTCCACTTAGCCAACTCATAATCTGCCCCCTTTCTTAATCACCGCCTACTTCATAGCTGCCTGCACAGTTCCGCCTATCCACTACCGCCCCGTAGTTTACCCGCCCCAATTCCTACCCCTCCCTTGACCCGACCTTATATAATCAAGTGTATTTCCGCAATAAATTGGACTAGCTCATTCTCACAGGCTGTCTCCGTGGTTTTTACCGCGCGTCCCCCACGCCTGGAGAACCTAGGCCTACGCGTTGGCCTAGGGGCTCACCGCCGAGCCGTGGAAGCCCGCCCGGTCCTCATAGGTTGCTAACTTAGAGTAGCAGCCCACAGCAAGGGTTGCTAACTTGGAATAGCAACTCTCAGCACCCTCTGTTTAAGATTTTACATGAATTACATCTAACTAAGCCAGACAAACAAGCTCAAAGATGAGACAAACAGCTTAGACTGTTGGGACTTATGAAGAAGTTATAAGCAATATAAGTTTATACATATCCAGATATTAAAATAAATGACTAAAATCCAAACTCATTCCTTCACATGTACTGTATAAAACCTTTGGAATTATTTCAACAACTGACTATGCCCCTAATCAGTATATTGAGAAGCATTTTCCCTATCCTTTTCCCCCAAATATGTTCATCATTAGGATCAGTAAATACTGTTTCCATTAGGCAGTACTCAATAGTCAAAATTTTGCAGTGCATATTATTCATTATCTGGATAAGAAGACCAAAAGCATAATTTAAAATTGGTAGGAGAACAAAGGCCTTAGATTCTCACCATCCATCTCTAGTTGGGGGAACAATATTGCAGCAGATGTCAGCGCATTGCCTCTGTCAGGACCAGATACCTGAACCAAATGGAAAGGGAAACAAAAAACAAGAATGAATTGTGCTAATCTGCTGATCCCCCCCCCCCAACAGAATTCAAGTATTAAATTTTCAGTGACCAGTGAAACCTAAATTATTTACAGAACAAAACATTTGGTAAAGCAATGCAAACCAGAACTGAATCTATTTTCTAATTTTTTTTTTAACCTGAGCAGAAATCAATCGTTAAAATAATGACCAAGAAGAATTAAGTCGATCCTAGTCTTGGTAAGTCAGAGTCCATAATCAGGAGAATTTTCTGGAAGGTGAATTTTGCATGAGGCAGAGAAGGAGCAGCAAACCCAGTCCAGGATTTCTTGAGTGTGGTGTACAAACACCTGCATCATATGGGGGAGGGAGAGGAGGTGTGCTTAGTTAGAATGCAGAATCCTGGGCCCCACTCCACATCTCTTGAATCAGAACCATTTGGAGCTGGGTCCCAGAATTTGCATACTTGCAATTCTGATAGGCAGTAGAATTTGAGAACCCCTGGATTGGAGCAGCTATAAAAATAAGTACATATACCCCTGATGGTACATGAAGACTTTACAAGGCATATGTGGGCATGGGTAGTTTTAAAGGAATCAATTTCCAGATCCTCTGCTTCCATGTGTTCTCAGATCTCTTAAAATCCATTTGCCTGAGGAAGAAGTGACCTGCAGAATCTCCTTTCCACCTCTACTTTCATGATCACCGGTCTCTCCCTTTACAAAACAAAATCATACTTCTCACCCATCCTGAAACTTACCATGAGGCATTACCCCAGGGTACAAAAACCTCCAGAGACAAATGGAGGCAGAATTCAAAATACTGGTGCTGTGAAAATGACAACTCCAAAAACGCGGCAAATTTTCCCATGTTCACTTCCAAGATGACTAAGAAAAGAAGAAACAACGGTCATGCCGAAATGGGCCACGGCCATGTGCAGCCTTCTCACTGTACGAACTGCATCCACTGCAGTGCCCAGGGTTAAGGCCATTAAGGAGTTCTGCATTCAAAACATAATAGAGGCCAAAGCCTTCAGGGACATTTCTGAATAAAGGGTCTTCGATGCTTATGTGCTTTCTAAGCTGTATGTGAAACTACATTACTGCGTGAGTTGTGCCATTAACAACAAAGTGGTCAGAAACTGTTCTTGTGAAGCACCACCACCCCAATTTAGACCTGCAGGTGCAGCTCCACAACCTCCGCCATGTACAAGAAGCTGTGTCCTTAAAGACTGAAGAAATATTACTTTCTGGGGGAAAAAACAAAAACAATAAAATGAAAATTAAACTTAAAAAGAAAAATTGTGTAAAATAAAATATCTTTCAAGTCAATGGGGTTTCCAATTCTTTACTCTCACAACAAAGTTGAAAGAGGATCCAATTAGGTTGAGCTAAACATTAAAAATTATTTTGCTAATAGATCACTGTTATTATCTTAATATATCCTGGAAAGGATTCTAAGACTTGAATGGCATTGCTATAACAAAACTTCCATTCTAGTCTACTTAAATTTATTTATAAGATTGTTCAACGCTTATATACATAAAAGATAAAAAACATAGAATTGATGCTGTCTCCTAAGCAGTAAGAAATATTCATTTGCAGAAACATGAACTAATTGAAAATGGCCCCATCCACCTCATTTGGAGCTAAATTTCTAATAAAATTTACTTCTTGTGTTGAATAATTTATTAAAATATTGTTACATTTATCTTGATCAAATTTTTAGTGATATAATTGTAAGGCTAACTTCATTCCAAAGAAAAATGTGAACATTTAGAGCCTTATGGTCACTAGAAATTTAAAATAATTTAAAATTTAACATGAATATGTGTATATTTACTACAAGAAAATATGCCAGGATGATCAATATAAACACTTTCAAGAATAAAAATATTGCATTAAGATAAACAACTATGGGAAAAGAGGAATGTAGCTATAAGGAAAAAGGGAATGATGGGATGGTAGCTATCAAATTGCTATGGTATAAAGTTCAAAATATGTGAATTATGGGCTTAATAAATTATTTTTATTTGCTATGGTATAAGATTCCTCTAAAAGTAATATAACTTTTTAATATTTACAAAATGCCAAAATTACATCCTCGCTAGTATTTTAATTTAGGATGTCTTAAGTTAAGCTTATGTGTCAGTTTAAAAATATGTCAGAAATTATTTGAGCAGCAAATATTAAAAGTCACTGAGTTAGAACGCAAAGGATGAGGAGAATGGCAAGAGATGAGGCCAAACAAATCAGCTGGGATGGGTTGTGGAGGACCTTTCAGGAGTTTGGGCATTATTCCGAGAGCAATGGGCAGCATTGGGGTGCAGCTGAAGAATAGAGTGGGTAGATGGTATTGACAAGTAGTAAGACCTAGAGGCAGGGAGACCAGTTAGGAGAGTCCAGGCAAGAAGTGATGGTAGTCTGGACCAGAGTGACGGCAGTTGGAGGATAATCCCCAAGGGTTACTTGGAGAATGAAGTAATGAGCGTGAAAAGGGCAGCGCAGGACACTACAAAGCTGCTATTGCTGTTATTAAATACAAACTTCATAAAGCAGTGTAACGGCTCGTATTGTTAAACGAAATTGCAAATTACAGATGAAAAGATAGCTGTCAGATAGATTTATAGACTAATAACAACAGGGCAGTATGTCATTGTGATAGATTGAGAAGATACCAAAATCTTTCCAGCTCCATCACCAAGTAAAAGGGCATTTCAAGTCTTTTATTTAAACTTGTATACACTACTTAGAACAGTTAGCAGTAAACTTACAACTAGAGTTCTATGTATTATAGACCTGAAGCAGTCACGTTTCATTATAATCTCATCCCACATTCAAAACTGCATAAAAATTCCTTTGAAGTCTCAGAACCGTTACTTGGATCAAGTCCATCCCCATCAACTTCTGTTTCTCTGGATGAAAAGTTTTTGTTAATCATTTTTCCTTTCAACAGTTTCAAAAACAAGTGGAGATGGGGTCAGATGTCTGGTATTTTGGAATAACTACTGACTGCCCCCACCTCCATTTCTGAGAAAGTATTACAAATGGCAATCTATTCAGCATTATTTTTAATAGAAAAGTTTTCAAGAATTTCTATAAAATGATGGCACAAACCAAAGAGCAGACTATGTTCTGGCTCACCCATTAGCTTTGACTTTGGGCAAGTAGCTTTCCCCTCCCTGGGCCTCAATTTCCTCTCTGCAAGATAGGAGATTGGACATAGATATTTCAAGTCCTTCCAGCTCTAGCTGTGGTAATCTCATTACCTAATTTGCATCGTGTGTTGTCTTCGTCCGTCGTCGTCGTCGTCGTCGTCCGTCCGTGTCCCTCCCCGCCCCCTCCACCGTTTAGGACATTGTGTGATTTCATTTCGCCTCCACTAGAGGGTGGGCAGGAAAAAGAGATGAGGCTCAAATAGGTAAATAGGTTAACTTGTTTTCATTGTAGTCTGTCCTAGCCAAAAAAGAAAAAAAGCTGGCAGAAGTTGATGTTAAGTGGACAAAAGTGAAATTGAGTTTCTGTTGGTTACATTTCTTTTAGCTACTGTGCTCCTGTATTAGATGAAGAAATTTAGATATAGATGTTTTATGTAATTTTTTAATTAAGTAGGAGGAAATCAGGTATTTACTTGTGAAATCCAGACTTGGTCCCCAGCAAGTAAATCAAATCTTTACTAAATCAATCTTCAGCCCAGTTCTCCATTCTTTCTATTGGGATTTCCTGTTGAGAATTCTGATCAAGAAACGTATTAACACCCACTTGCTCACCACAGAAAATTCTGGCTCTCTGGTCAACTTTCTAACCAACTTTGTTTCCTGTGACTTCCCAGAAAATATCCTACCCCAGAAACACAACTTTCCATAAAAATCCCAGAAGCTAAGCTTTAGCATTTGTGGGGGTGACCCAGATGTGATGTGATAAAAAGATTTTATGCACCAGAGCTCCTTAGAAAGATGAATGATTCCAGGGCTGGGGTAAGGTATAAGATGAGCCTGAAACAGCATTATGCCAGGCATTAAAGAAGTTCTCAAAATAAGTGATAGGGAGTATGTTCTACAGCTTGGAGGGGACATAGACCAAATCTGGGATAAACTGAGAACCAAAATAATGAAGTACAGTAATGAATTATAAAACATTGAAAAAACAGAAAGCCGTGAATCCATACCAGTAATAAACATAAATTACTAAATAGATAATACAGGAGAGAAGAGAAGACAGTGCTTATAAGAGGGAGTGCTGGTTTTGGAAAATTAGCATTTTGCAATTATAGGGAATATTGGTTCACACAAGAGTCACCAATGGATTTTATTAGGAGTAGGATATTTGTATGGTCTTAAGTATTACCCCACAGGCCGTTTGTTAATTGCATAGTTAAAAGAATATTCAGTGAAGAAATTGGACAAAGCTTTGAGCAAGTGATCAAAATTCACATCACCGGTGAGTGGCGGATGGACAGCATGTCCCACCAGAAGGACCTGGCATCACCTATGTAGTGTTCCAGCTGAGAATGCATCACCAAATCTAATCATGAGGAAACATCAGACAAACCACAGAGGAACTTTTTCTACTGAAAGACAAGTGAGGTGGGGTGTTAACATCCTAAAAGACAAACCCTGTGGAAATGTTCCAGATTAAAGGAGATTAAAGAGACATGACAATTAAATGCATACCTGATCCTAGACTGGATCATGTCTGGTAGGGGTGTAGTTAATGCTGTGAAGAACGTTATTGGGTCAGGTGACAAAATTGAATGAAATACGGGCCATAGAATAGATAAAAGTATTGTATCAATGTTAAATTTCCTAAGATAATTGCTGTGGTTATGTAAAATAATATCCCTATTCTTAGGAAATATACATTGAAGTACTTAGGGGAAATGGATCATAAATTGTGTAACTTACTCTTAAGTAATTCAGAAAAACATATTAATATATGTATCCAGAGAGAGAGCATGTGCAAATGAGCTATGATGATAATAATAGGTGAGTCTGGGTAGAGTTCATGGGTGTTCTTTGTACCATTCCGATGCTTGCAACTTTACATTGGAAGTTAATTCTAATTTAAAATGATGTGGTTGCAAATCCTGGCCATGGCAGTTGCTGAACACTTAACCGTGGGTTAAGTTGGCACTGGGCTAAGCATTTTACATGCATTGTCTGAACCCTCACAACAATCCTTCAAGACAGGTTTTATCCTGGTTTTGTAGAGGAGGAGACTGAGCCTCAAGAATGGTAAGGAGTTTGCCCAAGACCACCTAGTTATTAAATTGACTCTCTTATTTAATGGTAGAGTCCAAGTACCTGGAATCGTGTCTAGCACATCATAGGTCAGAAAAATGTTTTAAATGAATACATTTTAGGAGTATTGGGTTGATTAAATAAGACAATGTAAACAATGTTTTTGGCATCTATAGCAGTTTGATATGGTTATGAATTCCAAAAATAGATATTAGATTATGTTTGTAATCTGGTCTGTACCTGGCATGGTTAAGTTATGATTAGGGCTTTGATTGGGCCACGTCATTAGGGCATTAAGTCCCCACCCCTTGGTGAGTGGGGACTCACAGATAAAAGGCATGGCAAAGGACAGAGTTGAGGGTTTTTGATGTTGGAGTTTGATGCTGAAGCCTTAAACTGGAGCCCCAGGAAGTAAGCTCACAGAGGAAAGAGAAGCTGACCCCAGGAAGAGAGAATCCCTGAACTCAGGAAGAAGCAAGCCCTGGAAAGAGAAGAACCCTGAACCCAGACAGAAGACTGAGGAAGGGAGTAACCCAGGAAGCCTGAACCCTTGCAGACATCAGCAGCCATCTTGCTTCAACATGGAAAATAGACTTTGGTGAAGGAAGGAACTTATGCTTTACGGCCTGGTATCTGTAAGTTCCTACCCCAAATGAATACCTTTATAAAACCAACCCATTTCTGGCATTTTTCATCAGCACCCCTTTGGCTGACTAATACAGCATCCTTTGCTGTAATTTTTTAATAAGTAGGAGCCAAACAGAGGCCCTATCATTTCTGCCTCCACTTCAAAGCTTTGGGGAGTGATGAATGTCTCTTCTTTATAAAACTAAGCTGGGGAGACCTCTACCCTGCATGCTTTGATCATGCTGAACTTTCATATAGCAAGTGGCCAGGCCATAAGGCATTATCTGTTTACAGCTATGAAACACATTATAAGCACTAAATTATTGGAAAGTTTTTCATTACTGAAGACAGAATTTTAAAATATGGGGAGGTTTCAATCTTTTTTTGACTCCTGGGAACTGGCAAGGAAACTCTTCCCAAGGGAGACAGTTTGTCCATGCCTTTGGAAATGAAAAGGGCATAGTAACACCTCTGTTCTGGGAGTCCAAGAGAGGCTTAAGAATGTTGGAGGTAGGGTAGGGATGAGGGGTTTGGCAGGATGTGGAAACTCAAGACTAGACAAAACATTGTGATCTCGAACATTCTTAGTACATCTGTGTTGGCTCCACGTTAAGGAGCAAATAAAAAGAAATAATGAGGAAAAAAAAAGTAAGTGGTAGTCAGTAATTTTTATGAGATCACTGTTTTTGCTACCCATTTTAATCTCAGCCGCTAGCCCAGTGCCTGGCATATAGTAGGTACTCAGTAAATATTTAACTGATGGACTGTCATGTTTTGCTACAGTAACAACAACAAAAAAACCCAAACCCCAGATCCTTGCAACCACCACCTTTTATCTCTTGCTCACTGTTCTGAGGTGACTGTGGGTCTATCGGATTCAACTAGCTTGGCTTCCTAGGCTCAGGTTCAGCAAGAGAGGAACAAAAATACAGGATGCTTCTTAAAGCCTCCACTCAGAACTGATCCATTATCATGCTGGCCTATTTTCCATTGGTCAAAATAAGTCATATAACCAAGCCCAAAGTCAATGGGATGGGGAAATTTACTCCACCTATTCTGCTGGGTGGGAGGTACTGCAAAGTCACGTGGCAAAGAGTACATAAGTATAATTCTCTTATACAAAGATGGAAGAGATGAGAATAATAATCCAATATGCCAGACACTCTTGTCCATACACTAAAGCTATGAAGACCGATCTATGTTACTCTAATTGTAATTATTAATGCATTTGTGCCTTATTGAGACCTATCTCCTGCACTAGATAATGGCTCTGTAAGAGCCAGGATGGGGTCAGCTGTGGCTCAATATTGAATTCCTGGAATCAACAACAGTACATAATGGGCACTTAATAAATGTTGTTGAAATAATGAGTGAATAAATGGACCTCTGTTTATTGCTTTAGGGTGTCACATGGCCTGCCTTTCTAGAATCTCAGCGTGTTTCACAGTTCAGTCAGAAATGCCCTATAATCCACTTTGGAGAGCAGAGGTCACTGGTAGGGTTTGGAGGAAAATGTTACAAGAGGACTAAGACTTGTTTAAAAAGCTGTGAAAGAGGTACCTACAAGTTGTAATTGAGGATTTACTGCAATCACAGTCATCCGGAAAGCCCCGCTAAGAAAGGTTCTTCTAATGCCACTCAGTTTCCGGTGTCACGTAAAGTTAAATCAAAATAGCACATTTTCCAGTCTCACACAAAACTCAATGGGCATAAACCAAATAGGCAAAGGAGAAAAACTTATACCACGAGCTTTGAGGGGGAAAAAAGAAATCATTACTCCTTGTATACTTTGTGTGCTAAATAAATCTTGAGTTGTTAAATAAAATGGGCTTTATTCTCAGTTATCACCCTGGAGCTCCCTGCAGAGTCAGACAGAGATGAACTATGAAGAACTTAATTGTTCAGATACAGGAAGAAATTGAATACCTACCTAACAGAGAAGCAAATGCATGGCCTTCTGTACTTGCCATACTTTTTTACAGAAGTATCCCAAAGCAGAGGCATATCAATATTTTAAGCATAAAATTTCATTCAAGTCTTAGGTTTTATTTGAAAAATCCATGCAAAGTGTGCTTTCTACTCAATAATCAGAGTTTATTTTATAAAAATACCATTTAAAATTACTCGTCTAGTAAAATGGACACCTCAGAAGATGTACCTTGTTGATTTACATATTATACTCTTCCCAAGGCCTACTTATCTCTGTCTGAGAAATAGGACTTTTTATTATTGTGCTGAAGATTATAATATTTAGATCTGCCTGTCTAGCCTGTGCCACCTTATACAAGAGGGATTCCCAAAATGGATGCCAGAAGGAAGTGAAGGGGCTCTTTAGCAGGTGAAAACCAAAAAATCAGAATCAACAGTGAGATTCCCCTCGAGGGACTTGGGCCATTTCTCCCAGAACTCTTTTCTGAATGCTATATAAAGGACAAGTGAGTTTTTTTGCTCTTCTATCCCGATTACCTAACTTGGGATGTTACTCTAAAATCCCATGCCTCTGCAATTCCCACCCCCACAAAATTCACCTAGTATATTGACACAATGAAAATGTGTCTGGCTGGTGGAATTGTAGGTCCTTCATCAGCATTAGAGAAGGGACTTCTTTTTATGATTACACAAGAAATTCTTATTCATTGTAAAAATAAATCTTAAAGTATAAGAAAGCGGGAAATAAGCTGATGACCCAGTGCAACCTCATTTTGGTATACTTTCTTCCACCTTTTATCTGCTCCCCTCTTTTGCATGATAAAGATTATATACCACATATATAAAATTTTGTTTCATGATTTTGTCTCTTTCCCATGTCCTTAAATCTTTCTCTGATTGTTTCATGACTGCAGTGTCCCAATATCTAGATTTGCCATAATTTACTCAAACATTTTGTTAATGTTAGAAGTTTGTTTCCAATTTTTCAGTCTTCTAAATTATACTTGGATGAACGTCTTTGTACACACATCTTTATCCACACTATAAAATGCATATTTGAGGGAAACGGACTTTGGCCCAGTGGTTAGGGCGTCCGTCTACCACATGGGAGGTCCGCGGTTCAAACCCCGGGCCTCCTTGACCCGTGTGGAGCTGGCCAGGTGCAGTGCTGATGCGCGCAAGGAGTGCCGTGCCACGCAGGGGTGTCCCCCGCGTGGGGGAGCCCCACTCGCAAGGAGTGCGCCCGTGAGGAAAGCCGCCCAGCATGAAAAGAGAGAGCAGCCTGCCCAGGAATGGCGCCGCCCATACTTCCCGTGCCGCTGACGACAACAGAAGCGGACAAAGAAACAAGACGCAGCAAATAGACACCAAGAACAGACAACCAGGGGAGGGGGGGAAATTAAATAAATAAATAAATCTTTAAAAAATAAAAAAATAAAAATAAAATGCATATTTGAGTTAGTCTTAGAATGGAGACTCACAGGATATGCACATTTTTTAAGGCTCTTGATACATACTGCCTATCATACAGTGTCTTAGTTGCAAGCAACGGAAGCTGACTGGAAGATTAAGCAGAAAAGGAGTTTATTAAAGGATAGTGGATCTTTCATGGAACTGTTGGTGGGACTGGATAATCAAGGCTAAGCTACCAGAGCAAAGCTTCAAATCAGGCCACAGAATGGGCTTGATGAAAAAGATATAATAATTTATATAAATAGAACTTCCTCGAGTTGTACATACATGGTAATATTGAACCTCACTAAAAAAAAACATTGCTTTGCCACTGCTGTCAACACCAAAAAAAAAAATCAGGACCCACTTCTTTCATCACCTATTTAAGGCAAAATGGATGCTCCATGCAGAACCTGGTTTAATCATCATCCTTACCACCTAATCTAAATCTACTGAAAGCAAAGTCAAGGTCATATGCTTGCAACCTTACTGCAAAGGACACTGAGAACCTGGGATGGGACTTATAAACTGGGAATTTTCACAGTATAGAAAGTAGATAAAATAGTTTAATAGGTAAAATACAGGATGATTAGTTAAGTTCCCATTTCAGATAAGCAATGAATAATTTTCAATATAAGGATATCTCAAGCATTTATGGGATAAAAACTGTTTATCTGAAATTCAAATTTAACCAGGAGTCCTGTATTTTTATTTGCTAAGTCTGGCAACCTTAATAGAAATGCTGTTAGAAATGATGGTGGGCATGGAAAATTATTGCTTAATGGATGCAGAGTTTCTGTGTGAGAGTTTCAAAGCAGAAGGACACGATACAAAGAGTCTTTAGGAAAGACTTAATTGACCACAATGTGTAATCCATAGCAATTAACAACTGCTAAAAAATAGAGTGGTGACAGTGGGAATGAAAATAAAATAATTGATATTGTGCATTGTGAAGAAAGAACCAAATGATCTCAGGAATGCAAGAATAGTTCAACACTGGAAAACCTTTGAATATAAATCACCACGTTAATGGATTGAAGAGAAAAATATGTGACCATATCAATAGATGCAGAAAAAGAGCATCTGATAAAATTCATCACTCATTCATGATAAAAACTTTAGCAAGCTTGGGATAGAATGGAGCATCCTTAAGTTGGTAAAGGGCATCTACAAAAACATACAGCAAATATCATCCTTAATGTTAACACTTTAGAAATATTTTCATTAATGTAGGATTTGTCCCTACCATTCAACATTGTCCTGCAGGTCCCAGCCAACACAGTAAAAAAAAAAAAAAAAAAAAAAAGAGGTATAAGAATTGGAAAGGAGAAACAAAACTGTTGTTACTTACAGAAAATATGATTGTGTACTTAGAAAACACAAGACGATCCATAACTTATTAGAACAAATAAGATGATTCATCAAGATTGCTGGATACCAGATCAGCACTTAAAATTCAATAGTTTGTATAACCAACAATGATTAACTAAAAATAATATAGAAAAGAACCAGCAAGATGGCAGTGGAGTAAGGAGCGCCTAGAGTCAGCTCCTGCTACAGGGCAGTTAGTAAACACACAGAGCTCTCTGGAACTAGCTGAAGCACCTGTTTGGGGGCTCCAGGAGGCCAGAAGAGCATCCTGCAACATCCTTGAAGGAATGTAAGGAAGAGATTGCCCACCTGCAGAGAAGACTCATAAGTAGAGTGCTCCACACCACAGAGGCTGTGCCCATCCTCCACTGGAGGCACAAGCCACCTCAAGAGCTGTTCTGCAGCTGGAATTGAAAGCTCCACTTCCCAAAAACAGGGGAAGAAGAGGCAGTTGGGCACCAATTTCAGCTACTGATGAGTAAATTCAGTGGGCTAAAGTATAATCCTGAGAACAGCTAAAGTTTGAGCCTGTCCAAATCAGAAAGAGGCCAGGGAGCTGCCATTTTAACTCTGTGCTTGGCACGAGGGGAAATGGGTCTGACTAAAAAATCCCAGTGTTGGTGGGGACCAGCTTCTTTCCATTCAGGTCAGATTGCAGCTCCAGCCTAGGCCCAAGTGCCACCTCCAGCAGGGAGGAACCTGTGGGGACGTACACCAGCCTTTCTGGGAAATTACCTGCCAAGCTGCAGAGGCTGGGGATTATCCTACTCTGGCAGCACGAGTTGCCCCAGGAGCTATTCTGTGGCTCTTGAATTGGAACCTC